>NC_056748.1:1145486139-1145723639 GCF_019279795.1 Protopterus annectens | reverse complement strand
TCTTATAACTTTTAATGGTTTTCTTATATAATTTCCTTTGTTTTTTTTTTACAATTGCCTTTAAAAAGCATAATTAAAGACTCCAGTTATACACATATAGTGTTATAATTCTATGTTCTTTTTATTATAAATCTGCAATGGTTAATCTTCACATTTTTGCTAAAGTTACATCTTATATTTTTACTTTGTTTCTACAGAATACAGTTATTCCAGAACATCTTATTTCCCAAATTCCAGATGATCTGTCTTCCTCATAGTTGCACTGTTTGTAATCTTTTTTGATTTGTTAACAATCTTGTGTCTTCTAATATAATTACATATACATCACATGTATTACACCACTCCAAGACTTCTGTTCTTCTTACTATATTCTTAATACTATTCACATTTATAGAAATTTTCCCTTTTTCTTAGATTCGTGGTTTCATAAGTTCATAGTTAATTACTAGGCTAGCTTTCTTTATATCCAATTCTAAGTCTAGACACCCCCAATGGTGACAATCAAACACTACCTTGTGTCTGTGAGTCAAACACCTTAACCATTGTACCAACCCCCTGTTATTAACTGTATACATACTTTTTCATTCATTTCCTTTCATTTTCCCTTTGTACTTATCCATTTAAATTTTCTTTTTATGTCTTTCACTCTTTTACCAATATTTTTTTTATTTTTGTTTTACTACCTCCCAATTTGTCGTCTTCATTTATTTCAGAACTTTCTTCTATGTCTTCTTTGTTTTTTCCTCATCTTATTGTTCTGTTTCTGCTGCTACTAAAATGTCTTCTCTTTGTTCATTTTCTTCTGTTTCTTTCTTTTTCCTCACTCTTATTTTCATTTTTACAAACCATCCATAAATGTGCAATTTTGTTACATTTATAACATTTCAGTTCACATTTTTGCATCATGTCCCATTTCCCCACAAATACATCATTTTCTTTTGTCATAGTTGCTCATCAAATGTCCTTCTTTTCCTCACAAAAACATGTTTTGGGGTGTCCCTAGTATTTTACAACACCCCTATTCCCTTCCACATTTATCACGCTTGGTTTGTGTATACTTTTTCTCGGTTTTTAACACAGTATTACAATCCCACCACCAGTCCATAAACCCTTTTTGTCATAAGCATTTGCAATGTAAAGTACTTGTAGGCTCACAGCAGATTAAACTAGTGGTCCTAAACCCTTTACAAGTCTAGCCATGTTCATTCCAGGTACCCCATTTGTTCTTTTTTGGGTAGCTCATAGAATGAATTTATGAACAGATTGGGAATGTGATCAACACTGGCTACCCCTGTTCATGATGGACATGGATGCCATCCAGGGGCAAATTTCTGGTCTCTCATCTAACTATCTAGATTGCATTTGAACAGTGTCAGTGAGGAGTTCTTTTTTGTATGAAGAGGGAGTCTGTTCCAGAGAAGCGGCAGTTTCTGGGAGATGCATCGTTCTCTCCAGCCTGATCTGTTAATGCCACAAACTAGGTTAAGATCCCTAGAGCAAGTGACTCTTGAGCCATTTGATGTGTGGACTTTGAAAAATTGTTGTTTTGACACTGCCAAAAAAGGCACATAAAAAAGTACTATGGGGAGGTAAAGGCCTTTGTCAGTATACAAATGCCTAAGGGTGGCATCTCTAGCAAAACAGTGAAGTCTGTCTACTTGTATCTTATCCTTCCAAATATCATAACCATGAAACCCTACTAAACATCCTAAGTGATCACTGCCCTACAAAAGTGCTTAGGTTCACTCCCCACTTCTCAAAACCTCCTAAATTTATCACTTGTAAGCTCTCTAACGTCCATCCAGAAACCTTTACTGCCCTCCTCTTTAAAGTAAACTGGACATTCCTAACCCTATACCCACTAGACGAAGCAGTCCTAGCTTTCAACTCCACCTTCCTTAGCATCTTAGACTCACTTGCTCCCCCTCGCAAAGTCCGAATTAAGTCCACCATATCTCAGTGGCTTTCAAAAGCCACTCTTACCCTTATGATAACTAGAGACAAACTGGAAAAAATGGTCACAAACTAAGCTCTATGCAGACTTACAAAAATATAAAGAACTCAGAAATCTGACAAAAAACACATAAACAAAGATAAAAAGGACTTCTATAACAAATCTCCCACAGCCCTAAAATCTAATCCTAAAAAATTCTGGAACTCTATTAACCAAATATTACATCCCGGTAGTCTTACCTCCCCCAATCCAAGCCCAGACAAGACATTTGAAGAAACTGCCACTATCTTCAGTACCTATTTTATCGATTCAGTATCTAAGCTACTGAACCCGAACCCAAACTCCTCTACTACTAACATCTCAAACTTTTCTGAACCTACTCCTAATACTGTCTCCTCAAATACCTTCTCCTTCAAACCTGTACCTACTAGCTACATCTAAACTCTACTCTCTAAATTAAAACCCTGCTCAGCATCAGCTGACAATATTCCTTCCACTTTTCTTCTACTAGCAGCTGACTCTCTTGCTCTCCCTGTATCTCTCCTAATTAATCGCTCTATCTCTGAATCTAAAGTCCATTCCATCTGGAAACAATGCTACACTCTATCTATACACAAAGGAAGTAACTCCTCTGATATCTCCAACTTTAGACCTATCGCTATCCTCGTATTCATAAACAAGTTATGCAGTATCTAATACAAGAAAATCTGCTTACGCCCACTCAACACGGCTTCAGACCCAAACATAGCACCACTACAGCTCTATTATCCTTCCTCAACACAGTCTGTATAGCCATGGACGACCATAAACTTATTTTTTGCCTATTCTTGGACCTCTCAAAAGCTTTCAACACTGTCTCACACTCTCTTCTGCTGCATAAACTGCATAACCTCAACTTCTCCTCTGATACTGTTGCATGGTTCTCCAGCTACCTCACTGATAGATGGCACTCTGCATTCCCCCCTCCTCTCCCTGTCAAAATAGTTGTACCTCAAGGGTTTGTTCTAGGGCCTTTACTTTTTAATATCTTTACTAATCCGCTCTATGCCTCCTGTCCTCAGTCATCTTAGTGCAATACGCAGATGACTCTACAGTCATCATCACAGCCAACTCTCCCTCTAAGCTCTTCTCAGCTACTCAGGCATCTTTTAACTTAGTTGAAACATGGCCGTCCAACAACCAGCTCATCCTTAACCCTAAAAAAACAAAGCTGTTACTGCCCCTACCTAAAAGGTTCAGAAATATTAAACCCTCCTTCTCCATACAGTCCCTTAATAACACTCCCATTCAGGTAAAATCCAGTACTAAGCTCTTAGGTGTAACCATCGACGATCAGCTTAAATTTGACTTGCATGTTAATAACTGTATCAAAAAGACACATTCAAAACTAGGGCTCCTTTACCATAGCAAGAAATTCCTTACCTCTGAAGCCAAGAGACTCTCTCTCTCTCTCTCTCTCTTACCTATCTTCTACCCAGTCTAATGTACAATTCTCAAATTCTCACATATCTTAACTCAGCAATCCTGACCAAACTGGAATCTACCTACAACAAGGTAGCTAGATTTGCTGCCCAACAAACCTACAAATCCCATCACTGTCTCTCTCTAAAACACCTAAACTGGCTTGAATTACCCCACCAGCCTCTTCTCTCTGAGCTCCAGATCATCTATTCTGTCCTATACCAGCCTTCCTACTGCCCAGCACTATCCCCTCTCATCTCCCATTATTCTCCCTCCAGACCTCTCCGAAGCTCTAAACAGGACCTACTAGAAATCTACAAACCCAAGTCTAAATTTGGACGCAACGTGTACAGCTATCACCTTCACTATTGCCTGGAATAGGCTCCCACTTGAAATCAGGACCTTTACACATCCTAAACAATTTAAGACAGCCACCAAAGAGCCCTTTAAAAGTCACTGATACTGCCACTGCACTCTCCCTTCTTAAACATTCCCTACTTCTCATACCTTAATCTACTTTCTGCCCTTAACTCACTCTTCTCACTAGCTCTCTCTAATCTTCCTTGACTACTCTTTCTACTGTCTTCTAAAATCTATTAGGCAAATCGCCTCAGAGAAACATTCTATTGTAATTGCCTTGCCTTCATGCAACTACATCATGATAAAACTAACTGGGTTTTTTTAACCACTTACCCCAAAAGCTATACTCATCTTAATGACATATTTCTTTTTATACATCTTGAAATAGTTATGCTATACTCCTGATTATTGACACTGTATAATGTTGTAGTGCTACTTAATGCCTTGTAATAATCCTGTAACGTTGCTGTTTAATGCTAATTTATAATGAAAATTGTATAATATGTTGGAACTTTTCTCCCCGGGCCTCCGCTGAAAAAGGGCTCTTCAGCTCAGTCGGACAATCCCGGTCAACAAACGTAAAATAAATAAATATCCTCCCAGACTGCCATATACTGGATCCCCCTGGACTGACACCAGAAGCTCAGCCAATTGTTGACTTCTGGTGTCTTACTTTGTTACTTCTTTACATAAAGTTTTCAAACATCCTTTCAAAGTTTCTCTCACTACCTCTGTTTTAAATTGTACATGACTTTTCTTTCCCTGTTAAATGCTTTCCTCATATAAAGATTCAATGGATTGCAGTCTCTCCTTTTCATATTATGGGCAGTGCAGTGTTGCAGCGGTTAACGTTGTCAACTCACAGCAAGAGGTTCTCCAGTTCAATTCTCAGCTGGGGTGCCTTCTGTGCAGAGTCTGCATGTCCTCCCAGCATTCGCGTGGGTTTCCTCTGGGTACTCTTGTTTTTTCCCACATTCAAATACATGCATCTTGAGCATTTCTCCCCAGGCCTCCGCTGAAAATAGGCTCTGTCCTAGTCAACAAATGTTAAGTAAATAAATAATTAAAATAAATATTCTCCAAGAAAAATTTCCATTGAAAGCCTTAAATATAATGCCACAAACTGCCTCTTTGTTAATAAGAATAAATGCTCTTACCTCGTGCTTTTACATCCAAAGGAGCTATTAAACTGTCCCACACTTATCACATACTTCTGTTTTACATTTTCTTCTGCCTTCTTTTCTGCTAATCCCCTTGGATGATTCTTTTACCTTCTCTACATATATTTTCTTTCCATCTCACCACTGTTCTTCAGGATTGTCTCTGCATTGTTCTTTTGTATTTTCTCCATAATATCCCCCTGGAAATATCTCCTTTTATTTTATTTGACATTTGTTGACCGGGTTAGTCTAACTGAGCCGGAGCTCTCTCTCAGCGGAGGCCTGGGGAGAAAAGCTCCACAAATAAGTATGACTTGTACAATAACGATAAAACTCAGATACAGAATAATAACAGAAATGATCAAAGATAATGAGAGCATGATTAAATCTCAAAGCATAATTACAATCAACATCATTAACACTGGCTGCAGAATCACTTCAGATGGTTATACCCAGTGTACTGCAGTAGGGCTCAACTACAAATAATAACATTCATACTAGTAAAGTGTTAAACTAGACTAGACCTAGTTCAGTCTAGGTCAGTGTACATTTGGGAGTAAAGATATAAAAAAAGGTTGGTAAGGTGAGAGAGAGGTTTATAGTAGGAGGAAGTCCGTCAAGGAGGGTGGTTACAATGACAGATCCAAGTATTGTTTATTTAGTTTTTAGTAGCAGTTTTGACTAGATGACAGTGCTTTATGTTTCTAAAATCCAGTTCATAGGATAATACTAGGCTATTGGCCCGGAGGCTCGTATAAGCCTAGCCAAGAATTTTGCCCATGTTCCCACAAAGTCCGCACCCATTTCCTCTGTGCAGCAGGGACACAGGTGGGATCCCAGGGGTTAAATGGCCTGTCTTGGTATTCGAACTGTGCACCTACTGCACATGAAGCCGTGACTGTAACCACTCAGCTAATTCGGCTGTGGAAGTTTATTCCAGAATTTGGCTGGGGAGAAGCTGTAAAGCTTTTGTCCTATTTTAGTTTTAGGCTTGTAGACTGAAAGAGGGTTTTGTTCAGAGCTATGAACGGACCTTGGTGAGGAGTAGGAGGAGATGTGAGAGACGGTGCTGGGACAGAAGGAAGGCCGATGCAAAATAGAATGACTTATTTGAAGCTGATGTGATGCTATATTTGCTGACATTGAAGGTGAGGTCCTTACTATTTTCTGGCTATAGCTTTTGTAGATATTATCAGAGAACTTCTCCATTTTTATTAACATAATTGTCAACCAGTGAGCAGTCTTTAGCATGATGGTTTTCCACAGCACATTTCTCATCTCACTAGTCATAAAAGAAGCAGACACAATAGAGAAACTTGTTTGTGACCACTAATAACCACTTTTGGAATAGACAGGTCACATCCCCAACCACAGTGTTGTTAGTTTCTATATTATCCATTTATAATAGTGTTACAAGCCAAGTGTTGCTGTTAAGTTGTTCAAAAACTGCACCAAGATTCAAAAGGTAAGAACTCTTATTAGAAAATCTACACTACTCCATGTCTAATAGAAGAAGTTCATCCACATGTCTCTCAACCACTCATCCATAAAAATCATACCACTCTAAATGCGAGTGTGTGTAAATTCACACCCCTGGTGCTTGAGATGAATGTGTAAATTTGCTCTCTTGGCATTCCCAGCCCATAAACTTTGGACCCTTGTAAGACTTATAGATGCATACATGCATAGCTGTACTTGCTACAGTAAATTACACATGCACACCTCCATACAGCACTGATCCTGAGAAATCGCCAAAAGGCAGAGCTTTTTTACACTAATTTATATATAAACTAACACTAGATTATGAGCATTATTGCAACCTGAAGGATTACCATTTCCACAATGGCATTTACCACTCACACATTTCTTCTAAACTGCATACAGCTGCATAATTCAGCACACAACTAAAATAGTGCCAGTTTGCTCTATTTATTTAAAGTATTTATTTTAACCTAAGGTTTTTTTTTTGGTAAACATTGTATCCAATATGCCAGTTCTGCAGTTTGATTAGACATGCTACCTTATTTTATTTCTTGCACAACATAGTGGTAATTATTTTTTTTTGCCATTTATGTGAGACCACTATGTCCCAAAAAATGCTGAACATGATAATGTTGTTGTTGAATCTACATCGCTGCATCACACTTTGCTTTGTGTAATCCTGTTAAATAAGAATAATTAAATGATCAGGTAGGAGGACCTTCTGGAGGTATGGAGAGATATTCAAAAGCAGCCTTAGTAAAAAGCATTTCAGACATGAAGCCAGATGCTTACATGTGATAAAAAAATCACTTGCAATTATAGAGGTTATGGATTAGTTTATAAATTAAATTACAGTACAGTCCTAAACAACATATAATAGTTTATGGTCAGATTAACCAACATCAAGGGTTAAAGCTTAATGTAGGTTAATAGATTAGTATTAGGGTAACTGCCTTGTAGGCCATTTTAAGCCTAGTCATTACCCCATGTGAGAAACAACCCTACACCTTGTGTTTATAAGGTAAACACCTTAACCATTATGTCAAGCTCCCACCCTATAATAAGATATTGAAGTTGTATAAACAAGTTTTATCTTATAATGACCACACAATACTGAGTCCTTTGTGGTGGCACAAACATCCCATTCAAGTTCAGAGATCAGACTTGGAAGTAGCTTGTTGTATACACTTTTACCTGCCACCTGAGATATCTTCAAACAGCCGCACTCATATCTGTTCTCCATGGCGCTCAACTGTACTTTGTTATGAAGAATGTTTCTCATTTGAGTCTTAAAAATGTCATGTTTCACATTCGTATGCATTCAGAATGTCTGCCACACCTTCATAGTTAAGAATTTTTAACCAATATCCATGCTAAATAATTCTGAATCAATTACATTAATTAATTAATCCCAATAACTCTTTGTTAGAAATGAGAAACACTTTTTAAGCATGCTATGACCTTCCTATTTGACATTTTTGACATTTTTATTAAGTGCTCTGCATTTTGCCCATTCTGCAGACTGCAAGAAGAAACATTCCACATTTTATAGACAGCAGGTTGAGATAAAGATGTTACAAACTCTGTTGGTCCTGCTTCTGGTGGTATAGAAATGACAGCACAGTGATATATTAGGATGACCTAAATACCTTCCATTGCAACAGCAAGCAGATCTGGGGTTTTATACTCCTGAATATAATCCACAAGTATCAGTCCTTCAGCTTAAGAGGCAGTTATTTTGTCTAAATGTGTCAGTTATTTTGTCTAAATGTATCACATCTCCTGGTTCTTTTAACTTTACTGTGAAGGGTGCTACCGCACTTGGTCATCAACAGGCTCAGAAATGGAATGGCATCTGCCAGCAGTCTAACAGTGGCTGGCAGTTATAAGTTTACCAACACCATTGTCGTCAAAAAAGATTGACCACAGAGCTCCACATGGTTCAGCTCGCAGCTATTTCCTTTTCATCAACACAGGTTTATACACTGCACCTGCTTTTAAAGAAATATTGGGTTTCTACTTACACTCCTCTATTCCATTGATGCCATCTTCCCTTAGTGTCTCTCTCATTGAGTCTACAATCCATTGATGCCATCTTCCCTTAGTGTGTCTCTCATTGAGTCTACAAGCAAGCCAATGAACAACAAGAAATTAGAGCCATCTAAGACCGTTTGGAGCAGCAGAGGAGAGAATAAAGCCAAAGTTAAAATCTGAACACCGAACCAAAATAGGAGTAGTTGAGAGGTATAGTCCTCCATGTGTGACGGTCCCTACTCTGGGCCAGTGATCATGGAGCCTCAATCCTCAGCACTGATAGAGGTGAGGGACGGCCACTAGTAAATAAATGGATACACACAGTATTTTCAGATGCAGGTCTCTGTACCAAGCACAATTTCCCTGAAGAGCACACAGGGAACACACTGCAGACCTGAGGCTGGACACTCTCTCTCCAGGCCCCAAACAAGGCTCCACACTGACCACTTAGGAGCTCTGTATCCCTGCTTCAGGTAGCTGACACACACACTTGCATATTTGATTTTCACATATACAGCCCCCCTCCCCCCCCGGGAAAGGCTGGCACAGATTTACCAGGTGTGCCCCCTCTGCCTAGACTATAAAGTAATTATGTTGCCATCTGTCAGCTACTCTAAGACTCTTACAAGGGTACTCAATTATACTGAGTAAAATTAATACTAATACAAATGGTAGAGTTTGACCAATGTAGCCAGCAAGGCTTTTAGGAGCGGCCACAGTGTCACTTAAATAAGCAAAAGTACTCTTTAAGATTTTAAAAGTATTCTCTAAAAGACCTGCAGCATTGCTTTGAGTGTCTTTAACTTTCAAGTTGTAGTAGGGGGCTCAGCAATTACATATTATGAGGTTAAGTGATTGGACTTTATAAGCGTGGCAATTTTGAGTGTGTATTTAATCTGTAGTTTTTTACTTAAAACATGAAAGTGCTTTTTCAGTGTTCTAAGTTTTACTGTGTCTGGAGTTGTATTTACTAATAAAGCCTACAGATTTTGGTACCTTCAGTCTGGAAGAGTATCTGACCTAATGTATTTGATTTTTGTACTAGTTAAATTCACGTATTTGCAATGGAAGGAAGACCCATTGTTATGTGATAAGAATCTTTAAAAATTACGGCTTACGCGTGAATATAGTAATAGGTTGGAGGAGTATAATTGGGTGGTAGAGATTATTGCTTATTTGTGGAGCAGGTGAGTACTCTGTAAATTACTGGAGTAGTACAGGGAGATTGTTTCAGTTAAATGGTAGGCTTAGGAGTTGCCACAATCACTGTACGTGCCACAGTTCAAAAATAAGAAGAACTTCTGTTTTTTGCTTGTTTTTTTACAAGTTTGGAGTGAAGTAGACATACTAGTGGATATATCTTGGCTGTTTTATATTTATATCTGGCTCATTTTATGGTGGATTTTGAACTATGGCAAATAATTTTATTGCGGCAATTCCTAGGCTTACAATTTTTCTAGGTTACTGGTTTTCTTTGGTTTGCCTTTTTCCCTTTATTTTCTGATTATCACATTGTTCCAGTTAGTAGAAATAATTTTGCTGAATGACTTTTTACCTGTGCAAGGTCAGAAAGGGGAGGGACTAGAGTTATAGTGGTGTCCTGGCTTCTGAGAGAGTAGGGGGCTAAATTTATTTGTAGTTTATTACTTAGGGATAGGCAAAAAGAAGTATATAGTATTTTAAAAGCAAGGGTCAATAAACGGATTGTAGAGTGGGCTGTGACTGGAAGCCAGTTTGCTCTTTTGCAGCATGAGACAGTGATGATCAGGTTGCACATTAAAACAAATGAGTCTGTATATTGCATTTATTGTTTATATTTTAGAAGTGTTATTGGCAGAGTGTAGGGTACTAATAGGGAGGGGCATTCTCTAGCTTTGAGGTGAATACATTCTTTTACAGAGCTTTTCTGGCTTCTTTAGTTAGGTGTTTTGAAATGCAGTAGGAACATTTCAGTTGGATAGTAAGTTTTGCAACCAAATTGTTGATGTGGTTTCTGAAAAAAAGAGTATTTTATCAAGTATTAAACCAAAGTACATATAAAGTTCAAATATGCTTATTGGTTGGCTGCTCAGGGCAGTGGTCAGGGATGGGTAGTTTTTAAGTTCCTCTTGGGAGATGAAGAGCATCATGGAAGTTTTATTTACATTTAGGGTGAGTTTATATTGGGCAAGCCGAGTCAATATGGGTGTGAAGCCCTTTTGAAGAGAAGATTGATCTGAGGAGAGGAAGGATGGTCCAGTTCCACAGAGCATGATGTTATCTGTATAAAGGTATTTCACCTGAAGTGATAGAAATGGAAATGTCATTGATAGAGAGAATGAGACAGGCCAAAGAAAGGACCACTGAAAAACTCCAGCAGAGAAGGAGCCATGGTCATTTTGTAGAGTACCAGCTTGGGCTATAAAGTATGCTATTAAGATGATTCCTAAACCAGAGGACACTGTTATCCACCCAACCTAGAGCACTTAATCTGTAAAGGAGCATGCAGTGGTCTACACTTTCATAGGCTCTGCAAAGATCATTGAAGATTACCCCATTACAAAGCTGTGCCAATTTTGTGTGTGTCAGCAAAAATTGCCATTAAGATGTTGTGGTCTCCATTAAAGCCATGCTCTGGGTCTACTAAGAAGGTGTGTTTGTTGAGGTGGTTGTAAATTTGGTCATAAATATTTTTTTAAGAATCTGAGTGAGTGGGCAGCAGGTAGTAAATGAGATGGTTGTCACTGCAGGCTAGAAGGAGAAGCAGACTTGAGAAATTGTTTAATGATAGATTGCTTGAATTGGCTGGGTAGAGAATGAATATGTGAGCAAGTATTTTAGCAACTTGCTTGGTACACATTGCTGAAAATGCTGGGTTATATGCTACAAGGACGTTGGTTGTACTTAGTGCTGAGTTTCTGGCAGATTTTGATGAGATTTCTCTTGAGTAGAAGGGGGAAGTCCAGCTAGATGCAAAAGTAGGGTGGGGATGGTGGTGAAGGAGGCTTGTCGTACATGGAGAGCTGGGGAATAGAACTTGCCTGTGTTGATAAGGGAGTACAGTTTACTGGAGACTCGTTAGATTTTTTTAAGTCATTGAGAGTGTATAATTTGTTTCTGCTGTAGTTGTTACATGTAGCAGTAGGCTATATTCTTTATAACCTTCCATACATGTTTAAGATGTGCAATTGTGGCTTGACATTTTGAGTGAAAAATGTGGATGTGGCTGTTTTTCTAATAAGTAGCTTGCAGGAGTGATGCAGGTTTTTGAATGTGAAGTACTCATGCAGACACTAAGAAGATGTCCAGTGTCTCCATGTCTGGTTTCTATTGGAATGTTGTTTTAAGTTAGTCTCATCCCATGGATGTTTTTTGTTCCCTATATCGACACCTTAAAAGTGGTTTTTACCAATAAAGGATTGTTTCTTTCTAAACAACTGTGAATTAGAGTGGTTTCTACCATTGTTGGATTCACTTGCTGTGGTCTTTGGCTTCTTGGTCAGTTTGTTCTTTGCTTGGATGTCTGTTCCAGTTCCAGGTACTTCTCATTTTTTTGTGTGGATTATTGGCTTCGTTCCGAGGGATTCCCTGAGCCTTTGACTCACAGGGATTTGTTTCATGATGCCCCCACTTTCAGCACATCTGAATCTGTGGGTAATCTGGTTTTGCTTATTCAAAAATGAGCACAGGTTTTATCTCAATTTAAGCATGGTAATGTTACAAATGTGTCTAGCAATAATGGGGAAGACACTATTCAACAGTTATTTGGACCAACTATTGCAGTGTATGACCAGCGCAATACACAGCAGCGGGTGATACAAGCATGAAGCTCACAGGATTTTTCATCCACATCTTAAGTGTTTAAATGGTCGGATAAAGTAGAAGTGCAAAAGAAAGTGATTACATACAATCCACTAGTGGCCATTATCTTAATTACAAGAACAAATGTCAGCTTTAGATAAATCATTGTACAGGTTTAAGTGTCTGCAGTTGGACAATTATTTTTAAGTGAAAGTTTGAAGAGACAACATGTCCTTAAAGGACTTCAGGTATGGAAATACCCACAGGGAGTTGAAGAAAACTCACATTTTCATCCAAGTTACTGGAACTTTTTGATTGTACAGGCCTTGAGATTACCAAATTATTAATTAAAGAAAATGAGAAATGTATGTTACAATACAAAGAGGAGATTGCAAGATTAGTACAGTCTGACTTTCATAAAAAATCCAATTTTAACCTAGTATTTTAACAGATTGATGACAAATTGGTGCATATTATGAACAAGAAGGATAAGAAGCTGGTCAAGGACGACACTGAATATTGTAATAGAACTGTGTATCCAAAGCCAACTTACACTTTGTCAAGCCAAGTTGAGTAATTGGGTAAGCTATGAAGATGACATTGTTGACAGTGACAAAATACATCAGAGTGAACTCCCTTTAGAAGGGGTATCCCTGAGAAGGTCAGAGAGCATATCCAACCTGGAACACTGACCCATACAAAGACAAGGGAATTCCTGCCCGATGAGATCAAGGCAAAAACGATAAACAGCAATGACTGCTTTTTACCTTCACATCCATGTACAGATGTGGTTGATATTACTTTCTTTGGTTTCAGTATTTACAATTTTTCTGACTTAAACATAGGCCCTGAACACTGCAATCTTTTCCCTAAAAATTTAAATTTTATATCAGCATCCTGGGCCAACATGTTGGACACCGTACTTGATTTAAAACATTTTATACATAAACTCAACTTTCATGTACTGTTTGATGAATCTGATGCCTCCATGAATGAGTTTAGGAGGAGTGTAGCTAACATGCACTGCACTTTGTCATACACATTTTTGAAAAGTCTTGTGACAAAGAAATTGGAGAATATTTCAATGGAAAGAATGGAAAGAAATGTTATAATCTTTCCAAGGCTGACAGGGATATTTTAACCAGTATCATTAATGATAAGAACATCAGGTGCATGAAACCTGATAAGGGGAGGGGGATTAGTTACTGGAATGACAAGGAGGTGTATTGTATGGTCTCTGTCAACGAGATCAGTATTGCTTACAGGGCAATCAAAGTGTTCTTCGATGAACTATTGTTATTTATACTGTATCTCAAGGCTTGTACGATTAACTTTTAGTGCAAAAACCCACAATTACAAAGATTTTCAGCATCAAAAATATTCACTCAAATGTGTTGGATACTCCATTATGTCTTATTGTTGCTGCTGGTGGCTCAGTCACAGATCCAATGGCTAAGTTCATAGACTAAAAGCTGAAACATCTTGTTCAAGGTTTTCCACACATTGTCTGCAATTCATGGGATCTTTTAGACAAACTTCAGAAAAATTGGAACATGGAATGAATGTCTTCTTGTGACTTGTGACATCCAGAGTTTATACACTGTGATTCCCTATGAGGAAGGTCAATTTTTTGACCTCTGAGGGGGAATTTTACAAACATCTGAAAGGCATAGCTATGGGGGCTGCAAGCATCATCTTGCTGAGTTGGGAACTTAAGACTTTGTTCAATCTCCCTTTATTCAAAAGATGTGTGGGGTATTTTCACTATTTGGATTATTTTATTTATCCTTTGTTTGGGTACAGAGTCACAACTGGATACTTTTATGGATAAAAAGCAGTTAGTACCACATTTGTAAGATTTACCCACCATGTTGACTCAACTAAGATCTACTACTTGGATAGTAAAATCAAGAAAGACCAGTATAGTGGTATGGACACATATTTACAGGAAGCCCAGCTTCTGTAATTCGTTTTTGTCATACACCAGCTATTACCTTTTCCATAAAAAGAAGGGAATTGTAAAAAGCCAACTTATCAAGATTTCTCGCCTGATATCTGACTATAACAACTGTTTTAATGCAGTCTGACACCCTCAAATCTGTGTTTTTGGAAAGAGGGTATCCTGAAACTCTTCTTGATAATCTTCTGAAAGATGTGCAAGAAGACAGAGACAATAGGTACCCACCTATTATTAGGTATGGCCTTGATAATATTAAGTCAAAAGACGAGACAAATGAAAGTAAGGATACATTTGACCACACATGCATGGTTCTACATTACTTATCGGACTCTAAAGACATCCAAAAAGTGGTGCGGAGAAATTGGGCCATCTTGCACCGTGATGAGGGACTCGAACAAAATCTTCCTGATTTCCCTTTTTTCACCTTCATGAACAAGTCTAACGTAAAACAGTTATTGGAGAAATAGATTGTTTCCAGACAAAGTGACTCTTGGACTACAACAAAATGTGCATGTTGCCATCATTTCACTTATATTAAAACCAGCTATGAAGGTTGCATAATGGAAAAAATTAGGGCTATGAGCATCTGTGGTAAGTTCAGTTGCTAGTCAGAGAGAATAGTCTACTTGGTGAAATGTATGTCATGCCTTGCCTTCTATATTGGTAAGAGTAAAAATGCACTCAACAAAAGGGATATACCAACACTATTATAGTATGTCCAAAAGAGGCATGAGGAGTGCTTTGACTAGACATGCTTGTACATGCTCCAGTTTCAAGAAGTTCACTTTTTTGGTCTTGAACAGGTGGAGGCAGATGCCTTTGTTGGTGATTGGGTAAACAGACTTCTACGTCGTGACATGTATTGGCACCTGGCTTTAGTCGCAGCAAATCCGCCCGGATTGAATGAGTATATCTCTATTGCTAATGAATTAAAAAAAATCCAACATAGTTTAAGGAAAATGTTATAACTGTTATGGCTTTCCGTAGTATTCTGACATTCTAGATTTGTTTTTAGCCATTTTACTTGGTTTCATGTGGAGATGTATATACACCTTTAAGAAGTTTCCTGAGCTGTATTCAGCCTGCCTGTTGATTGGCAGTTCTTGGGAATGTGGTTTTACGTCTGTCCACTCTCAAATTCTGTGTTTAGAGGAGATTTCATGGTTCTGAAGTCTATGTTTGGACAAAAGCACTTATAACCATGAATTGCAGTGGTTTTACCAATAAAGGATTGTTTCTTTCTACAATACCTGTGAACTGGAGTGGATTCTACCATTGTTGGATTCATTTGCTGTGGTCTTTGGCTTCCTGGTCAGTTTGTTCTTTGCTTGGATTTCTGTTCCATTTCCAGGTACTTCTCATTTTTTTGTGAATTAACTCCTTAGAAAAGAGAAGTGTTTAGACAGTATAACCTTGATGTAGGTGTTAAATAGGTTCAGAGCAGAGGCTGAGTCATCTGACAGATACAGAGGGGACCAGATGTCAGAATGGACTTTTATCTCCCTTATTGTCAGTTACAGACCTGGGTTCGGTTACAATGGGGGCAGGTATGGAGAGATCTGAATGACAGGATTCTTTTGAAATGTAAGTGGCTGTTAGGTAAACAAGATAATTCTGAGATGTGATGTGGAATGCTGATAATAAGTAAGGCAAGGACAACATCATTTCCAGTTTTTGGCTTAGGTCTCATAGGAGAGGTTATCATTTGGGTAAGGTTAAAGAGAGACAGAGGAAAAACTGTTGAGAGCCCCCTGCTGGAAAGAAAGTAAAAGTTAAAGCCTCTAAGGATGAGGACATTTAAAATGTTTACAATAGTATTCTCATAAATGTCAAGTGAGCAGGGAGAGACATATAGATTGCTGCTGCAAACAGATCAATATGTGGACCAGTGGTTTTTGGGAAGAGTACCCAATTAGGCTCAGTGTCAGCAGGGGAGCCATATGAGGTGGTTGGAGGGTTTCATGATTTTAATAAACAATTGTGGTTTTCCACTGCTTGTAGGAATGTTAGATAATATTCCCATACCTTATGCATATCTGAGGAGGAAAGACTGTCTAGATTTTTGAGCTAAATGTTTAAACGGTATGGTGTATGTTATACACCTATACCAAAAGAGTGGGGCTATTTTTTACAGTTTGTCAGTATTTTGTATTTGTCATTAATATTTAACTTCAAATAAAAAAGTATATTTCTCAAGTGTGAGGCAGTCCTTAAACTGCCTGAGGTAGCCATTATCCAGCAAGTCTTTCAATGTTAGTTAACATACATCCATAGCTAATCTAAAGTCAGAGCCTTTTTGTAAAACTGTACTTCACATAAATGTGCATTAGTAGACAGAACCTATGTTTTTGTTTGGTGAAGGTATTTTGCTCATTTACACCTACATTGTGCGACAGGACTGAGTACTGGAACTAACCAGATATGTTTAAAGTAAACTGAAAAAAGTGACTAATGTTCTCAGTATTGTAAGGTATAGCTGGTGGGTGGGAATACATGAAACTGAGGATAAAATAAGGCAGGTTAAGCAGAAGGTTTTTGTAAAATGGTCTCACAAGAATCACTATTAGAAAGAGATGAGATGAACAGGAGAGGTTTCACAAGTTAATTTACATAAAGAACAGAAGTCAAGAGTCACTGAATTTAAGAACACAACACAAGTAGGGTGACTGAGGTGGGGTAAAATCAGTTTCCATGTCACAGACTTTTCTGTCTGTCCTTTTAAGAATGGCTCTTACCTGCTTTCCTTAAATGCTAATACTATTTCATGGTTACTCTGACAATTCACACAGTTAATCCTTTTGGCCTCTGGGGGAAAAGCACATTTATAAGTATTATGTATATAGAATTCTTACAAATAAATCTGGAATACTCACACTGCGTTCCTTTTCTAGTACTTGTCTGATGAAAACTATGATTTGTTTTCCCTTACTTTAAACAATGGTGACATTTCCTACCCGTTTCAATATTTTAGAAGTAGTTAATCCATTTTTCTCACAGAAAGGAACATGAGGTCTGCTTTGGTTTGCTTTCTGTGCTAATGTAAAACTTGTAAAACTTCAAAAAACAATATTTGAATTGAAATATCACTGTGCTAAAACAAAACTAGTATATATGCTTCAGACCAAATTAATATATCAACCTTTTCTGACAGTTTTCTTAACAAAAATAAAAAAAATCCTTACCTTACAACAATGTTATTTTCCACCTCCTCAAACAACTCAGAAGCAGTTAATCCATCCAGAAGGAAATACACCATATGTTTACTGCAAGAAAAAAAAAACACTAGAATAAAACAACAAAAGAAGAAACAAATGCAAGAATGCACACACTCTTGTTCTCAGTCAATGTTTAAATTGTTTTCTTTACCTTTAATAAAAATTTAATTTCCCAGCTCCTCCCCCAAATCAAAACACATTGATTCCTTTGGCTCATAGAAATAATTCTTCATTTACATTTTGCATAGAACTTTTAAAACTGGATGAAAAAATATTTAATTTAAAACTACAGCCGAAAAAAAAGTGCAACTATTATTAAAAAAAAAATGAAATACTCGTACAGCAGTCTGTGAAAGTGTATGTTTCGCAAACAAAAATATTAGTCCTCAATTTTTTACAGTTTAATAGGTAATCCCTTTGACTTTAAAAAAAAAAAAAAAAAAAAAAAAAAAAACTGGAGTGATTATAAATATGTGGGGGGGTACAGAGTTCCCCCAGCTAGCAGAATGTAAATGAAAAGTAGAAACATCTAGCTGCAACCTTAGACGAAATGGAGGGGGGGTGTTGAGGTGTAAGGGATCAGTGATTCTTTTTGATTCTCTGAGTGTGATCTATAACACACTTTCTATATCAAAAGGCCTATGCCAAATGGTGACCTACACTTCCTTGACAGGCACTGTAGATCACACAGCTCTAAGGTTATGTACTCTACTTTTAAGAAACATGTTAAAATGTTTGTCCCTGTATTCTGTAATAGTTTTAAGCAGTAAATACATCTTCCAGAAAGCCCCAAGGGAGAGGACACTGTAATAATTGTATAATGACATGTTGTACAGTAGAGAATGATAGAACCGTAAGTATAATATGGCAACAGAGCTGTGGAGTGACAGCAGACTTTCCTAAAGCTCTACATTTCTGACAGCATCTTGCCATAGTATATTTTTCATTTTCAGTGCACAGAGCAAGTTGTAGCCTGCTGTACTGTCAAGAGGGAGAAGTAGACACTATGGCTCTGATTTCAGTGGGAATGCACCTTTAAAACCTTTGTTTAATCTACATTCCTCTCAATCTGTTATCAGTGAGGCCATAATTTCAGCAAGCAATAGTTCAGTTTCAGGCCAAAACAGTTAAGCTGGGTATCATCTGCATAAAACTAAAAGTCCACTCATATGTTCTGATAACTGCTTCTAACTTGCAACAATAATGCACCAGAGACAGTACACATGATAAGAACAGAGCGGTCTGGGTGCCCCAGTGGGTCAGTGCTAGTTTCATAAATTCTGAAAAAAAAATGATTAATTCGAAAGGAAAGCTAGTGCATTCTCCCTCATCTGTATTACCCATGTTCATTTTCTTTTGGTGCACTGCGAATTATGACTTTAAATGTATCATGCTGACTGAGAAGAAGCACAGAGGAATTCATTCAGTACTAGTTTGTGACAAGGAAAAAATGGAGCAGGAATCCACAGCAGAGTATGCATTGTCATAAAACACTTACATATGTAGTGGTTTCATCATAACATGGCTCAAACCATGGTATGGATATTGGTATTAAGCAATAACTAAAATAAAATATTTCTTTAAAATTTTTTTACATTTTAATTGTATATTGTTATTTTGCAGCACTAAAGTTTGGTTCAGTTTAAACACAATACGCAATTCCACTGCAACTTCAATCTGAAATACTTGCATATAACCACAAATCTTTATAAATACACAATTTGTAAAAATGTGGTCATCAGCATACCAGAAAAAAACAAAGTTAAATACTTATCTGCATTTTGTATGTTTACTTGTGGTCATCAATATGTATAAACATGAAATAATGATCGGAAAACTGAATATATCATTTTATAGGGGAAGTTACAAGGAAAATTAGTAAACAGGTTTTTGCATAATATGAAGCACTCATGGAATATTTATTTTGCTCTGGCTACTCAGAGGTTCATAGGTGTGTACTAGGCCAATGGCCCTGGAGCCTCTATAAGCCTAGTCAAGCAAGGCCACTGAAGTGATCCCCGACGTGAATTTTCTATCCTCTCATCAAGATTTCTCTTTAAGAGAGCCAGTAAGGTGCGCTGCTTGAAGTGGATGGGAAGTCTGTTCCAGAGCATGTGTAGCCTCTGGATCAAGAACCTGTCCCCCCAGCATGTTCTGTTTATTGTGGTAATGAGGTTGAGGTCCCTGGAGTGGGTGGTGTGAAATGAATGGGATTTCTTTAGATGTAGCATGTCTAACAGTTCTGGGTCAGACATGGCTTTGTAGGTCAGGCAGAGATCGCCTCTAAGTAGGTGATATGAGACAGAGTATAGCTGGAGTTTTTTGAGTCTGTATAGGGCATGTGTTTAAGGCCTAGGAGCTTCTTGGTGAGGTATTTCTGTTGCCTTTTCAGTTGTAGGTGTCTAGTGAGGTACATGCCAAATGGGGCATTGTATTCTATAATAGCTCTAATGAGGGACGAGTAGAGAGGGACTATGACCTCTTTCTTCCTGGATGAAAAGCCCTTTGTAATGAGATGTGCCACATAGAAGGACTTTCTGACTAAAGTGGCAATGTGGTTATCAAAGGAGAGGTTGCTGTCAGCCTGTGTCCCCAGGTCTCTTATCACACCTTCGGTGTTTAATGGGCTACAATTGATTGTATTATGTCATAATAATGTATGCCATGAGGAAATTAGCATCACCTTTGTCCACATTAGGTATGATTTGCATACTCCTGTCTCTGAAGCACAGACTTACTACCCTCATGCAAGGTTATTCGACCTTTATTCAGCATAATCAAATGGCAGTTGGGAGTAGAGGCAGGTGCTTTTAGGATATAAACTGCTATTGATGCATATCACAGTATTTTTTCCATACATAGTGACTGGTTTTGATGAATTGTTTAGTGCTACACAGAGGTGGTTGTTCTGAACTTTGATGTGACATCATTCTTAACATTGCTGAGGTAATGACTAACGCTGAGAAAGAATAATTCAAAACAATTCTGGAGTTCTGAACTGTCCTAGAAACAACTTTCTCAAGCTATAAATTGTCTTGAGACTGTGGTGCTTTAGATTTTATTATTGGTATTCTGACTTGCACTTTGCAAGAGAAGAAAATAACACCTTGTTTACTTTCCCTTGTCAAAGCCGATAATATATATTATGCAGTTGTCAGTTTACTAGTCTTTGTAAATGGGATTTTTGACAGTATATTCTCAGAAGAAAATATTGTTTCACCAAAATTCAATTGAAATGGAATACTTCTGTTATTACACAATATTACATGCATCAATAGATAGATATTAAGTGTCTATAGTTACAGACTTGTGGAGGATATTTTTGTTATTGTATATCAAAATCAAAAGGTTTTTACCTTTTGCATGATTTGCTTGGACTTTGCTTTGTGACCGCACTGCCCTATGGCTAATTCTCCTTAAACTGTTGAATATCTCTTTGATTTCTTCCATGATCAAAGGCATACATTGGAAAGCATTCAATTCAACTCAGAAAGGAATTTTCTTTGGTAAGCTTTAATGGGAGTGCTAGTTTGTTTCCTCCAAACACAAACCAAATACACAATTTACATACTGTGTTACTGGTTTATCTGGTCTCTGACTGCTGTGATTAAAAAGAAATCTTTCTATTCCCCATTAAATCATGGCTTATAGTACCCTTTGAACATTTTACTGATCTGGTTGCAGCTTTATTATCATTTTTAGGACAGAAATAAGTTACAAAGTAATCTGGGTGTGGATTCACCCATAACACTGAGTAATACTGCTGTAGGTTTTTGTAATGAAATATTAACTAGTTGTAGCAAAAAAAAGATTTATTTCTCTGTAGGCAGATTGTGACTTTATATTAGGTTTAAATTATCCAAATTTTCACAACCAAGTCATCAGAATACTAACATCCACCTTTTTCTTCTTTTTTGTATGTTATATAGTTTTAAGGAAGTTCACAAGGGGATCATAACCACACTGGGACCACTTTATTACTCACACAGAAAGAACAATTCTCTAGTACAGGCCAGGATTAGTTGAACATTTGTACACCTGTACAATCAGTTACACAGGGGACATGAGCGACCCTTTATGGCATTGTGAACAGTGCTCATATACTACACTGTCTTTGATACAAAGCCCTTATAACACTAATGGCATAAATTGCAGGTAGATGCAAGTCTTTTGGGCAGATCTCTGTAATATTTGTGTGGCCACAGAGAGTCAAAGGTTACTTTCCATACTGTTGTCATCTGTAAGATGTCTCCTCTGACAGGTCACTGATATTTGCATGTACCACAACATCCATCCAGGTCTATATCACTTTATCAAAGACAATAATTTAGTGAATCACTGTTTGTCGAACCAAGTTAAACAAAAGCCAAATTCAGCGAAGGATCTCTTCAGCTAATTTTTCCCTGGGAAAGAACGTAGTTGGCATCATCTGGCATATTTCCCCTTTTCCCCACTGTAGCGCCATCTCGCAGTTGGTATGTTTAGTCAGAAGGGTGTGGGGGCAAAGCACTCCACTTTGCTGGGTTTTAAATTTTGTAGTTTTTCTGATGGTTGATAGGTGACCGACTAGTTTCTTTCCCAGGGAAAAAATTTCTCTGAAGAGAGCCTTCGGTGAATTTAGCTTTTGTTTAACTGGGTTCGACAAATAGCAATTTACTAAATTGGGTCTTAGTGAATAGACCCAATCCCATCCACACCTTTCCCTTGGTGATCACCTCCATCCTCTTCCAACCTCTTACTGATGCTAAACCTCAGGACTAGATTCACTGAAATCTGTATTTTTTCTCAATTACTTAGACAGTGTACAGGAGCTGCTATAGGACTGGTGTACTCTCTGTGATCTGTGGAGTAAATCCAGATAAAATCCAAAGCATCCTTTGAAACCTACAATAAGTACTTTTATTCACTCTACTGCACTTTTAAACTATGTATTACTGAATTGCAACCTACTTTTAAATGTTTTGTAGCCATTGTAACTGCTTTGCTGTTTGGGGCTGTTTTTCCTATACTTTGTACTTTCTAGTACTTGTGTATTTTATAGCATAGGCTAGATTCATATATGCTGAATCTAAGACTGTTTGGCATTATCTGAGCACTAAAACCAGCCATCTTACATTTAGAAGGTTCCCTTGCACCTTTGTGGCAGAAGAGTGTAGCAAAGTACCCATTTGCGTTGGAGATTGTTGGAATAAGGCGCATTTCCATTGGTAGCTGGTTTGAAAATTGCTTAACTTAGCTTGTATTTAGGCTCACATTTGCAACTGTCCTCATTAAACTGAGCAAGCTTACACCTAGTATTATGGATGGTCAGTTCTCCTCCATTTCTCCTGCCAGCCCAATTGACATGGGTATCCTGAGGCAATGCAGCAATTGCCTCATGTACACTGACAATCCACTACTCCTAAGCCACTCAAGCTCAATTTGTGAGAGAGATGTATATAAACTAAGAATTTGGAAACCTTGCTCTGTTATTCACAGAACAGTGATACTGAATAGGTTGTCAGCCCAAATACCACAGCTCCTGCACAAACCATGCTCTCAACACACAAAATATCATATGTGGAGGTAAGCACCAGAAATTTACCTAAGCACCAGAGACCTGAAACACAAACATGCTACACCTAATACAGTACCTACAGGACTCAATATTCATAAAACTGCAAGCACAAGTGTCTCACCAAACAACCCATAAGGCAAAGCACATCTAAACCAAATTTATTGGTCATAGGTGACTCTATAGTTAGACACACTCAGCAGGCTGGACAAGAAGAAGGTTAGGGTCAGCTCTCTGTTGGGTGTGTGGATCCACCAGATCACACACATACTCAAGTCTGTCCACAACAAGTACTGTTATGACTCTGTCATACTACATGTTGATGGGAATGGCTTGAGATGTACCTCACTGGACTATAGGAAGAGAGATATTATTGAACTCTCTGAATATTTGTCTCAGGAAGGTATGTCCGTAGCCACAGTTTAAACAAAAAATGATTGACTTCGACAATTGGCTTAGTTTCTGGTATCATTCTAAGGCGAATCCAGTACCTGTCAGCCTGGAATGACATGGTAAATAGACCACACTGTTTTGCCAGAGATGGTCTTCTTCTGTCACCTCTGGGATTTTGCTTGCTTGCTAAGGCTCTTACTTTCCCCATAGTGCCTTTTAAGACACTGTCAGAAAAACAAAATTCCCAACGTAAAAAATCTTCAAAAAGCAATCTCGAGGTTATGCTGCTAAACATAAAACTGCACTTATGTGCAGTCACAGATACTTGATTTAAGGTTGCAGAAAAACACCGGCCATACAAGGTTATAATGCCTTCCACACATTCATACCACAAACTGAAAGTACATGAACTAAAGGAAGTGGAGTATCAGTATTCATCAGAGATAAATACACCTCTAGATTGGTTAAAAAAAACAATTCCCTTGAGCTAATCTAGGTCCAGTGCACTGTCAGTATTCATCAAAGATGAATACCCCTCTACACTGGTTAACAAAACGATTCCCTTGAGCTAATCCAGGTCCAGTGCACTGTCAGTATTCATCGAAGATAAATACACCACCAGAATGGTTAACTAAACAATTCCCTTGAGCTAATCCAGGACCAGTGCACTGTCAGTATTCATCAAAGATAAATACACCTCTAGACTGGTTAACTAAACAATTCCCTTGAGCGAATCCAGGTCCAATGTACTGTCAGTATTCATCAAAGATAAATACACCTCTAGACTGGTTAACTAAACAATTCCCTTGAGTGAATCCAGGTCAAGTGCACTGTCAGAATTCATCAAAGATAAATACACCTCTAGACGGGTTAACTAAACAATTCCCTTGAGCTAATCCAGGTCCAGTGCACTGTCAGTATTCATCAAAGATAAATACACCTCTAGACTGGTTAACAAAAAATTCCCTTGAGCTAATCCAGGTCCAGTGCACTGTCAGTATTCATCAAAGATAAATACATGTCTAGACTGGGTAACAAAACAATTCTCTTGAGCCAATCCAGGTCCAGTGCACTGTCAGTATTCATCAAAGATAAATACATATCTAGACTGGTTAACAACACAATTCCCTTGAGCTAATCCAGGTCCAGTGCACTGTGAGTATTCATCAAAGACAAATACACGTCTAGACTGGGTAACAACACAATTCCCTTGAGCTAATCCAGGTCCAGTGCACTGTCAGTATTCGTCAAAGATAAATACACCTCTAGACTGGGTAACAAAACAATTCCCTTGAGCTAATCCAGGTCCAGTCCACTGTCAGTATTCATCAAAGATACATACATCTCTAGACTGGTTAACAAAACAATTCCCTTGAGCTAATCCAGGTCCAGTGCACTGTCAGTATTCATCAAAGATAAATACACCAATAGACTGGTTAACAACACAATTCCCTTGAGCTAATCCAGGTCCAGTGCACTGTCAGTTTTCGTCAAAGATAAATACACCTCTAGACTGGGTAACAAAACAATTCCCTTGAGCTAATCCGGGTCCAGTCCACTGCCAGTATTCATCAAAGATGCATACATCTCTAGACTGGTTAACAAAACAATTCCCTTAAGCTAATCCAGGTCCAGTGCACTGTCAGTATTCATCAAATATAAATACACCCCTAGATTGGTTAGCAAAACAATTCCCTTGAGATAATCCAGGTCCAGTGCACTGGCAGTATTCATCAAAGATAAATACACCTCTAGACTGGTTAATAAAAACAATGTTAAGTTGTCAATCTCGCCTTCATTCTTGCTGGATGGGTTCGGAGCCGATCCTCGGCTCCGACTCGGCACTTGCTTTAGCTCGAGAACTCCTTTTACCAGCTCGAGGCAACCCTATATCCCATGATGCAAGGCGGAACTACCTCAGATCTCGTTTGCCGCTTAGCGAAAGAGGTCTCCTTTGCCAGCTGAGGTAAGTTTTTTCTTAGTGAAATAAGAAAAGTGTAGTTAGGGGTTTATTTTTTCCCTGTTAGTGTTAGTTTAGTCTGTACTTAGTTACAGCCCACCCTATTCCCTTCCTTTCAAACTTTTTATAACTTTTAGTCTAAAGTTCTTTAGTCAGGCCTTGTTCCCTTTTGGTTATTCCCTTCCTGTGTGCTTGTGTAAGGGATTAATTGGTGTGTTTGTTGGGACTGTTTGTGTTTTTCCCTTCTAGCATGTCAAAAGAAGGCAAGGTCTCAGGCTTCAAGAAGTGTGACCAGTGCTGTCAGAAAATGTCTCTGACAGACGGTCACACTTCTTGTGTTTATTGCCTGGGGCCTTTGCACCTGCAGGACTCCTGTGCGTTGTGTCATGCTTTTAGCCAGAGAGTCCTGCAGGAAAGGAGGAACAAATTAATCCTCCGAGGTTTACTTAAACCTGAAGGTTCTCCTCCTAAGTCAGGGTCAGGAAAACCTCTTAAGCCACCGAAGGTTCAGGCTACAGTGTCCAAGCCTCCTCCGGTGGCTCCGCCCGCGGAGCCGATATCGCTCGGCTGGAGTCGATACTTCTTCTATTCGAGTAGTGGGTTCGGTGCCGGCCGGCTCCGATACCCTGACTACTGTGGCCTTGTCGGCTCCGGCTGGAGCCGACACTGTATCCAGCATCGGAGCCGAGAAATCCTCGGCTCCATCTGGAGTTCTAGGGACTTCGGCCCGATGGCTTCGACCGTAAGAGATCTCGGTCCCCTCTATTATGAGTACCCATTCGCCCCCGGGATCTCCTCTTTTGTCGGAGCGGAGCCATCGGAGCCGATCTTCGAGATCTTCCAGGCTGTCTGACCACGATTTGGAGAGGGTGGTAAGCAGGCTGTTGAAGTCTCAGGCACTGGCCCAAATGCTCCATAGCCCGTCTCAACAGACTTCGGCTATAGCCCCGATTCTTGAGCTTCCTCCTCCGACTCCACACCAGAGTTCGGAGCCGGAGCTTCTTGGGACAGCGACTGTTTCGATGCCGGAGCCGATACATCCTTCGGCTCCGTCATCTTCGGCTCCGATCTCCTCATTGAGACCTTCCTTGGAGGGAAACGGTCGTCGGGTTTCCACTGTCGGCTCCGAGGGGGCTAGTGGCATCGGACACTTGTCCGACCCCGCTCTCCCTCTCGGGGCTTCGGCTTTGGTAAGCTCGGCGCCGACATCGGCCTCGGAGCCTTCTCTCTCCTTGGAGCCGACCATTCCTGTTTCTGCGGAGCGGGTGTGTTCCGGTCTCCCGGGGAGAGGAGCCTTTGAGGTGATGAGGAGTGTCCTGGCCTCTGAGCCTGGTCAACGGTCTATCCCACTAGCTCCTCCCTCATCAGTGCCTGCAGATGCCTCTTGCCAGCCTCTTGCTCTCAGGCCCAGGGATCCATCGCCCCAGGTTTCCCCACTGGGAATTTCCTCCTCTTCCGAGGTTTCTCCTGATCCTGCAGGGGAACCCCCTCGGAAGAGGACGTGTAAGAGGAAACACACAGACTCCCTTGAGTCTACTACATCTGATACCGACTTAGATGAGTCGGAGGGTTCCCCACGGTCCCCCTCTGAGGATGTCTCCTTTTCAGACATCCTTGAGCTCCTCAAACAGAGGGGGAATTGGCCCTCCATTGATCCCTCCGAGGATGAGTCGGTATACCTGGAGGCTTTTGGATCCCGACCCTCCACCTCCTGGGTGTCTCCGCCTTTCGACCCACTCATGCAGGTAGTGGCTCGAAAGGCGTAGGCGGCTCCAGATTCTGTGGAACCTGTCCCCAGGAGACCATCCAAGTTCATTACAGCCCCGTCGGATAAGCAGTTCCTTTCCAAGGGTGTCTCTGTGGATGCTATGGTGGTGGCGGCGGCCACTAAGAAGGAACTGGCGGATCCTTCAGTACCTGTCCATCCTCCTAATAAGGATTCTAGGACCATGGACAGGTATGGAAAGCGGATGTTTTCTTCAGCGACCTTTGCTATGCATTCGCTGAATTACCTTTGTCACTTCACCAGGCTTCAACGAGATATTCTCAAAGAACTGGGTGAAGTAGTCCAGGATCCTTCTGCTGCTGGGGCTCAGGAAAAGATTGCCTCACAGCTTGCTATCCTGAATTCCATATCTAACTCCTCTATGCGGCTCATATCTTATGCGGCCGATGGAGCGAGCAGGGCCGCAGGCACAGGAGTTGCTCTTAGACGCCAAGCCTGGATGCGGCTGTGTAATTTTGTGGACCCCTTTAAGGCCCCTTCACTAATACCCCCTTTGACGGTTCGGCTTTGTTCGGGCCTCAAGTGAAGGATACCTTGACCAGTTGTGAGCAGGACGGTAAGACTCTTTCTGCCGTTGGAGTCCAGTTTTCCACTCCTTCTAGACCATACCCCAAGGGTCAGAAGGGGGGGAAGATGTGGTTCCGAAAAGCCCAAGGAGCTACACCGGACACACGTGGTCAGTTTACCCCCAGAATCAGAGGGGGTAACAATAATAGACGCCGCCCTAAAGGCAGGGGGGGGTCCTCAGAACCAGGGCAACAGGGAGTCTCTTCCTGAGAAGCCCTTTCAGCATCCCTGAGGTGTTGCCCGACTGTCCACCCTTGGAGGCAGTCGGGGGAAGGATTTCACTGTACCCGGTAGCCTGGCAATCCCTATCCCAAGAGAAGTGGGTACAGTCGATTATATCCGAGGGTTACAAGATCCCCTTCGTAAGGTTTCCCGTACCTCTACAATCCCTTCCAGACATCTCACCCGGTCAAAGGGATTTAGCGGAACAGGAGGTTTCAAAACTCCTAGAAAAAAGGGCCGTCCAGACAGTGCCGGCAGACCAAGTAGGATCCGGCGTCTACTCAAGATTCTTTTTGGTTCCCAAAAGGACGGGAGAGTGGAGACCAATATTAGACCTCAGCAATCTCAACAGATTTGTCAAAAAGGCAAGATTCCGGATGGTCACGCTTCAGTCCATTCTGCCCTTTCTGGGCAAGGACAGCTGGATGTGCTCTATAGAGCTTCAGGATGCGTACTATCACATAAAGATTCACAGGCGCTCCAGGAGGTTTCTCCGCCGCTAGGGGCAAGTCATTACCAATTCAGAGCCCTGCCCTTTGGCCTCACTTCAGCCCCCAGAGTGTTTACCAAATGCATGGCAGTGGTCACAGCTCACCTGAGACGTCTAGGATTCCAGGTGTTTCCTTATTTGGACGACTGGCTCCTCTCCGCCACCACCAAGTGTCAGCTTCTCCAATCCAGAGACTACACCCTACAGCTTTGCCAAAATCTGGGAATTTCAGTAAATTTCGTAAAATCTTCTCTGCTGCCTTGCCAATCTATCACCTTTATAGGCAGAGTTAGATACCGTCAAAATGTTAGCCATACTAACAGATCAAAGAATTCTGGACATCCTAAAATTTGTTCGGCTTCTGTTACAAAGCAAAAAAGTCAAAGCCAGGTTTGTCCTGAAGGTTCTAGGTCTAATGGCTGCGGCCATTGTTCTGCTACCACTGGCTCGCTTTCACATGCGTCTCCTGCAGTGGATGCTTTTCACGCAGTGGTCGTATCACGATCTTCCGATGAGACACGAGATCTTAGTGACACAATCTTGCAGGGCTCATCTGGTCTGGTGGATATCTTCCCTCTTCTTCATCAGGGCCGACCCTTTGTTCCCCCTCCAGTTGCCACAGTCACCACGGATGCCTCCCTGATCGGGTGGGGGGGGCATTATCAGGGCAGGATGGTCCACGGGACGTGGCAACCCATAGAATACCATCTGCACATAAATGTCCTGGAGATGAGAGCAGTGCTTTTAACGTTGCAAGCCCTCGACGACTTTCTTCCCACGGGGACTATTGCAGTACAGACGGACAACATGTCCGTAGTCTGGTACATCAACAAACAGGGCGGAACCAGATCCTATCCCTTATGTCGAGAAGCTCTCAGACTTTGGCAATGGGCGATCTCTTCTCAGCGGTTTCTGATAGCAACGCACATCCCCGGCAGGTCCAACCTTTTGGCGGACAGGCTAAGCAGATCTATTCTGATGCCTCACGAGTGGTCTCTCAATCAATCTGTAGTGGATCAGATTTTTCTGATATGGGGCACTCCTTGTTGCGATCTTTTCGCTACCCCTCAAAACAACAAGTGCCCAGACTGTTTCACTCTGTTTCCCCTTCCAGGCCAACCCCTGAGAGACTCTCTAACCCAGGATTGGCCTCGGGGACTTCTTTATGCTTTTCCTCCCTTTCCATTGATTCCACAAGTCATTCAGAAAGCCACCGTTTTGAGAGCCAAATTGATCCTCATTGCCCCATATTGGCCTCGACAAATTTGGTTTCCGTCTCTGCATCGTCACCTTCTGGCGCAGCCCTGGCATCTGGACCCAGTTCCGGATCTTTTGATCCACCAGTCGGGTCAGCAGCACCGGGCCATTCATTCTCTCAACCTCACTGCTTGGTTGCTCCACTTCCTTCCCTAGCCAGGCTACCAATGATTTCTGACTCAGTCAGAGACATTTTAGTGTCCTCTTTGAAGTCGTCCACTAGGACTGTTTATGCTAGCAAGTGGCGACGGTTTTCGATTTGGGCAAACTCCAGAAATATAGATCCGTTTACTGCTCCCGTACATTCTGTTTTAGATTTCCTAGCAGAGGTTTTTCATTCGGGATCCTCTTCTTCTACAGTCAAAGTACAACTGGCTGCCATTTCCAAGTATCATGTTGGCTTGCATGACAATAACATCATGTCTCATAGATTATGCAAGGCCTTTTGAGAGGAGTTTTTTCCTAAAACCACCTATAAAGCATCCTCCTCCGCAATGGGATCTAAACTTAATGTTAGCATCCTTGATACTACCTCCTTTCGAACCGTCTGCTTCATGTTCTTTGAAGCTATTGACGTGGAAAACTATATTTTTACTCGCTGTCACTTCTGCTAGAAGGGTTTCCGAGATTCAAGCTCTCTGTATTCGTTCACCTTATTTGGTTTTTCATAAGGACAGGGTATCTTTAAGAACTAACCCTTCCTTTCTTCCCAAGGTTGTATCTCAAACCAATATTAACCAATCTATAGAATTACCTGTCTTTTTCCCTAACTATTCTGACAGAGCTGAACAGAAATTGCATTTTTTGGATGTCCATCGTCAGCTCAGGTACTACTTGCATAGGACGAAACAAATTAGAAAATCGGACCAATTGTTTGTCTCTTATACAGAAAACAGGTTAGGTCTTCCAGTTTCTAAAGTGACTTTATCCAGATGGCTGACTTCCACCATTTCCTATGTGTACTCTCTTAGAGGCAAACAACTACCTTCTAAGCCAAAAGCACACTCAACCAGGAGTCTATCCACTTCTGCAGCTTTTCAGGATAGACTTCCCATTGATACCATTTGTGCAGCAGCTACTTGGGCTACTCCTCATACCTTTGTTTCTCATTACAAGTTGGATTAGGCCTCCAGAGATAGGGCCAGTTTTGGTTCCACAATTCTCAAGAGTCTGTTCCATTGAGCCACCCGGGATACAGGTGCTAGGGACGCGGTCCCATCCAGCAAGAATGAAGGCGAGATTGACAACTTAACATTTAGAAGTTATGTACCTACCATAACGTTCCATGTTAGTTGTCTTCTCTCGCCTTCTTTCTTGCATCCCTCCCTCCTTCCCCCTGGCCTGGACAGATCTTGAAGAGTTCCTATTAGTTGGTTTCCTCTGGATCTTTGTTGTGAGGACTTCTTTTAGGAAACTTTGTTCCTAATTTGGTTAGGATAACCTTTAGCAAAGTCAGTTAGCTGCCAAACGAGATCTGAGGTAGTTCTGCCTTGCATCATGGGATATAGGGTTGCCTCGAGCTGGTAAAAGGAGTTCTCGAGCTAAAGCAAGTGCCGAGTCGGAGCCGAGGATCGGCTCCGAACCCATCCAGCAAGAAAGAAGGCGAGAGAAGACAACTAACATGGAACGTTATGGTAGGTACATAACTTCTAAATTCCCTTGAACTAATCCAGGTCCCGTGCACTGTCAGTATTCATCAAAGATAAATACACCTGTAGATTGGTTAACAAAACAATTCCCTTGAGCTAATCCAGGTCCAGTGCACTGTCAGTATTCATCAAAGATAAATCCACCTCTTGATTGATTAACAAAACAATTCCCTTGAGCTAATCCAGGTCCAGAGCACTGTCAGTATTCATCAAAGATAAATACACGTCTAGATTGGGTAACAAAACAATTCCTTTGAGCTTATCCAGGTCCAGTGCACTGTCAGCATTCATCAAAGAAAAATACACCTCTAGACTGGTTAACAAACCAATTCCCATGAGCTAATCCAGGTCCAGTGCACTTTCAGTGTTCATCAAAGAAAAATACACCTCTAGACTGGTTAACAAACCAATTCCCTTGAGCTAATCCAGGTCCAGTGCACTGTCGGTATTCATCAAAGAAAAATCCACCTCTAGACTGGTTAACAAAACAATTTCCTTGAACTAATCCAGGTCCAGTGCACTGTCAGTATTCAACAAAGAAAAATACACCTCTAGATTGGTTAACAAAACAATTCTCTTGAGCTAATCCAGGTCCAGTGCACTGTCAGTATGCATCAAAGATAAATACACCTCTAGACTGGTTAACAAAACAATTCTCCTGAGCTAATCTAGGTCCAGTGCATTGTTAGTATTCATCAAAGATAAATAAAACTCTAGACTGGTTAACAAAACAATTCCCTTGAGCTAATCCAGGTCCAGTGCACTGTCAGTATTCATCAAAGATAAATACACCTCTAGACTGGTTAACAAAACAATTCCCTTGAGCTAATCCAGGTGCAGTGGACTGTCAGTATTCATCAAAGATAAATACACCTCTAGACTGGTTAACAAAACAATTCCCTTGAGCTAATCCAGGTCCAGTGCACTGTCAGTATTCATCAAAGATAAATACACCTCTAGACTGGTTAACAAAACAATTCCCTGGGGCTAATCCAGGTCCAGTGCACTGTCAGTATTCATCAAAGACAAATACACCTCTAGATTGGTTAACAAAACAATTCCCTTGAGCTAATCCATGTCCAGTCCACTGTCAGTATTCATCAAAGATAAATACACCTCTAGACTGGTTAACAAAACAATTCCCTTGAGCTAATCCAGGTGCAGTGGACTGTCAGTATTCATCAAAGATAAATACACCTCTAGACTGGTTAACAAAACAATTCCCTTGAGCTAATCCAGGTCCAGTGCACTGTCAGTATTCATCAAAGATAAATACACCTCTAGACTGGTTAACAAAACAATTCCCTGGGGCTAATCCAGGTCCAGTGCACTGTCAGTATTCATCAAAGACAAATACACCTCTAGATTGGTTAACAAAACAATTCCCTTGAGCTAATCCAGGTCCAGTGCACTGTCAGTATTCATCAAAGATAAATACACCTCTAGACTGGTTAACAAAACAATTACCTTGAGCTAATCCAGGTGCAGTGGACTGTCAGTATTCATCAAAGATAAATACACCTCTAGACTGGTTAACAAAACAATTCCCTTGAGCTAATCCAGGTCCAGTGCACTGTCAGTATTCATCAAAGATAAATACACCTCTAGACTGGTTAACAAAACAATTCCCTGGGGCTAATCCAGGTCCAGTGCACTGTCAGTATTCATCAAAGACAAATACACCTCTAGATTGGTTAACAAAACAATTCCCTTGAGCTAATCCAGGTCCAGTGCACTGTCAGTATTCATCAAAGATAAATAAACCTCTTGATTGGTTAACAAAACAATTCCCTTGAGCTAATCCAGGTCCAGTGCACTGTCAGTGTTCATCAAAGATAAACACACCTCTAGATTGGTTAAGAAAACAATTCCCTTGAGCGAATCCACGTCCAGTCCACTGTCAGTATTCATCAAAAATAAATACACCTCTAGACTGGTTAACAAAACATTTCCCTTGAGCTAATCCAGGTCCAGTCCACTGTCAGTATTCATCAAAGGTAAATATACCTCTAGATTGGTTAAGAAAACAATTCCCTTGAGCTAATCCAGGTTCGGTGCACTGTCAGTATTCATCAAAGATAAATACACCTCTAGATTGATTAACAAAACAATTCCCTTGAGCTAATCCAGATCCAGTGCACTGTCAGTATTCATCAAAGATAAGTACACCTCTTGATTGGTTAACAAAACAATTCCCTTGAGCTAATCCAGGTCCAGTGCACTGTCAGTATTCATCAAAGATAAATACACCTCTAGATTGGTTAACAAAACAATTCCCTTGAGCTAATCCATGCCCAGTCCACTGTCAGTATTCATCAAAGATAAATACACCTCTAGACTGGTTAACAAAACAATTCCCTTGAGCTAATCCAGGTCCAGTCCACTACCTCTAGACTGGTTAACAAAGCAATTCCCTTGAGCTAATCCAGGTCCAGTGCACTGTCAATATTCATCAAAGATAAATACACTTCTAGACAGGTTAACAAAACAATTCCCTTGAGCTAATCCAGGTCCAGTGCACTGTCAGTATGCATCAAAGATAAATACACCTCTAGACTGGTTAACAAAACAATTCTCCTGAGCTAATCTAGGTCCAGTGCATTGTTAGTATTCATCAAAGATAAATAAAACTCTAGACTGGTTAACAAAACAATTCCCTTGAGCTAATCCAGGTCCAGTGCACTGTCAGTATTCATCAAAGATAAATACACCTCTAGACTGGTTAACAAAACAATTCCCCTGAGCTAATCCAGGTGCAGTGGACTGTCAGTATTCATCAAAGATAAATACACCTCTAGACTGGTTAACAAAACAATTCCCTTGAGCTAATCCAGGTCCAGTGCACTGTCAGTATTCATCAAAGATAAATACACCTCTAGACTGGTTAACAAAACAATTCCCTGGGGGCTAATCCAGGTCCAGTGCACTGTCAGTATTCATCAAAGACAAATACACCTCTAGATTGGTTAACAAAACAATTCCCTTGAGCTAATCCAGGTCCAGTGCACTGTCAGTATTCATCAAAGATAAATAAACCTCTTGATTGGTTAACAAAACAATTCCCTTGAGCTAATCCAGGTCCAGTGCACTGTCAGTATTCATCAAAGATAAACACACCTCTAGATTGGTTAAGAAAACAATTCCCTTGAGCGAATCCACGTCCAGTCCACTGTCAGTATTCATCAAAAATAAATACACCTCTAGACTGGTTAACAAAACATTTCCCTTGAGCTAATCCAGGTCCAGTCCACTGTCAGTATTCATCAAAGGTAAATATACCTCTAGATTGGTTAAGAAAACAATTCCCTTGAGCTAATCCAGGTTCGGTGCACTGTCAGTATTCATCAAAGATAAATACACCTCTAGATTGATTAACAAAACAATTCCCTTGAGCTAATCCAGATCCAGTGCACTGTCAGTATTCATCAAAGATAAGTACACCTCTTGATTGGTTAACAAAACAATTCCCTTGAGCTAATCCAGGTCCAGTGCACTGTCAGTATTCATCAAAGATAAATACACCTCTAGATTGGTTAACAAAACAATTCCCTTGAGCTAATCCATGCCCAGTCCACTGTCAGTATTCATCAAAGATAAATACACCTCTAGACTGGTTAACAAAACAATTCCCTTGAGCTAATCCAGGTCCAGTCCACTACCTCTAGACTGGTTAACAAAGCAATTCCCTTGAGCTAATCCAGGTCCAGTGCACTGTCAATATTCATCAAAGATAAATACACTTCTAGACAGGTTAACAAAACAATTCCCTTGAGCTAATCCAGGTCCAGTGCACTGTCAGTATTCATCAAAGATAAATACACCTCTAGATTGGTTAACAAAACAATTCCCTTGAGCTAATCCATGTCCAGTCCACTGTCAGTATTCATCTAAGATGAATACACCTCTAGACTGGTTAACAAAACAATTCCTTTGAGCTTATCCAGGTCCAGTGCACTGTCAGTATTCATCAAAGAAAAATACACCTCTAGACTGGTTAACAAACCAATTCCCTTGAGCTAATCCAGGTCCAGTGCACTTTCAGTGTTCATCAAAGAAAAATACACCTCTAGACTGGTTAACAAACCAATTCCCTTGAGCTAATCCAGGTCCAGTGCACTGTCAGTATTCAACAAAGAAAAATACACCTCTAGATTGGTTAACAACTTGAGCTAATCCAGGTCCAGTGCACTGTCAGTATGCATCAAAGATAAATACACCTCTAGACTGGTTAGCAAAAACAATTCTCCTGAGCTAATCTAGGTCCAGTGCACTGTCAGTATTCATCAAAGATAAATAAAACTCTAGACTGGTTAACAAAACAATTCCCTTGAGCTAATCCAGGTCCAGTGCACTGTCAGTATTCATCAAAGAAAAATACACCTCTAGAATGGTTAATAAAACAATTCCCTTGAACTAATCCAGGTCCAGTGCACTGTCAGTATGTATCAGAGATAAATACACCTCTAGACTGGTTAACAAAACAATTCACTTGAGCTAATCCAGGTCCAGTGCTCTGTCAGTATTCATCAAAGATAAATACACCTGTAGATTGGTTAACAAAACAATTCCCTTGAGCTAATCCAGGTCCAGTGCACTGTCAGTATTCATCGAAGATAAATACACCTCTAGACTGGTTAACAAAACAATTCCCTTCAGCTAATCTAGGTCCAGTGCACTGTCAGTATTCATCAAAGATAAATACTCCTCTAGACTGGTTAACAAAACAATTCCCTTCAGCTAATCCAGGTCCAGTGCACTGTCAGTATTTATTAAAGATAAAGTCAAAAATAGGAAAATAAGAGTACCAGTGCGAAAACAAGCACGTATATATCCAGTCTTTCTTTCTTGCTTCGAATAACAAACTCCAGTAGCTGTTGAATTAATTCTTTTTATTCACATAAAAGCAGATGCAGGGATAAGCGCTTTCGCTAAAATAAGCTTCATCAGATCCTATAGCATACTTCATATAGTAGCACCTTATATAGTCATTCTTATTTCATTTAATTAGATAATTGATGTTAATTAATTAACAAATAAATATAATAATCAAGTTAGTCAGGCATTATAATACAGTTAAATAAATCTAAGACTGCATACATAATATAAATCCAAAACTTAATAGCATATAAGACATCTTGTATAAGGACATACTGCCTAAAAGAATATATAAAAACATTAATACATATATAGTAGAATTAATTTAGTATTGTGTATTCTAAAATTAATGAGTTCAATGAAATATAATAGGGTATGTGCAATAGGTATACAAACAATTGATAAAATGTATATATGAGTCTATGTGGGCTTGTCATAGTAAATGTATGAAATATAGAAAGAGTAAGTATATATATTAATGGTATATTAATAAATATATATGTATGGGTATGTGTATATATGTATGAATGTAAATATATGTTAATCTAAAATATAAATATATATTAAATAAAATACTATTAGCCTCATATCAATATATGTGTATATATATGTGTATTAAGCAATTGCACAATGATTAAAATATAAATATAAATACAAATATGAATAAATATAAATATAAATATGTACATGGATAAATTAATAAGTGGATAAATAAATATGTACATATATGTATATGTTCTGTAAAAATGTCCTAAATGGTGGATATACTAATGTGTGTATAAATATAGTATTAAATAAATATATATGTATGCATTGATAAATAAATAAATAGATCTGGATCAGTTGTAATAGATGATGGATGGAGCTATGTGAAGATATGTGTGTGTATAGGGTTAACTTCAAATGTTACTTGATATGTCTACGTTGTCTAAGGCAGGGTTTAATAGAAGCCCTTTCATTTAGGCCATGTCCTTTATCAGCCCTAAGTAAAATTATCCACCCACCTTCTCTGCCTTCTGTGTAACATCTTATATTGCCCCCTCTTTTGTTTGGTGCAATCACTTCCAACACCTTAAATGTAAATTTATGTGTATCTCCTGCTTGTGTTATGTGTTTGGCTAAAGCATTGTTTCAATTTCTCTTCCTGATATTATAACAATGCTATCTCATTCTATCTCGTAGGCAACGATTAGTTTTGCCTACGTAGAATGAGGAGCAGATGGTGCATACTGCCAGATATACAACGTGACAGGTCATACAATTAGCATCCGCAGTAAGATGAAATTCTTTATCCAAATCTGGATGTATAAAGACTGGGTCAGTGTCAATTATTGAGCAGAAATTGCAGTGTCCACATGGTTTAGTATGACCTTCTGGTTGGACAACTTTCTTGGATACATTATAACATAGCAATCTTTTAAGGTTCATTTTATTTTTGTAAATGAATAAGGGTTTTTCCCCTACTATTTTCTTAATGTCAATATCAGTCATTAGAATATCCCAATATTTATTAATAATGTGTCTAATGTCAACATTGTCTCCAGTAAAATATGTTGAAAACTTAACCTGAGGTGATATAATATTCTGATTATTAAAATTATTATTAATAACAGGACCAAAATACGGAGCACCTTTTGTTTCGCGTATGTTAGGTGTTATCCCAAGATGTTCCTCTATCTCACTGGGTTTGTAGCCTCTTTCTAATAATTTTGCTTTCAGATCACTTAAATCCCTTTCTAGACCTATTTCACCTGGGTTCATTCTGGACATTCGTAGTGCTTGTCCTTTCATTATGTTTTTAAAAACATATGTTGGATGCATGCTGGTTCTAAATAGTAGCATGTTTCGATAGCAACTTTTTCTAAAGACTCCAGTGTTTGAGTCCACATGGTAGTTTTTCAATAAATAAATCTAGAAAATCAATTTTACTTTCATTCCAGTATGCTGTGAATTTCAAGCATTCAGTTAAATCATTGATGACCACAATAAAATTTTCTAAATCTCTTACACTGCCTTCCCATAAAATAAATAAATCATCTACGAAATGTCTATAAAATCTGACATTTGATTTAAACAGTGGTTCATGAAATAGTATTGTTTCCTCCCAATGGGCTAAAAACAAGTTGGCGTAGCTATTGGCACATGGACTGCCCATAGCTACGCCATCACGTTGTCGGTAAATGTCATTGTCAAATATAAATACATTATTTTCTAGTACTAATTCCAGGAAACATGTTATAAGGTCAATTGAAATGTCAGAATATCCACTGTGTTTCTTCAAGTATGATGTGACATGAGCCAAACCTAATTCATTAGGAATTACTGTAAAGAGTGATTGAACATCTAGTGTTACTAATAGTAGTTCATCAATAAGGTCATAATCTTTCAAATTGTTATATAGGTCCATTAGAAAATGCTTGGAATCCCGTAGTACAAAGGGATTAGTATTTAATATGCATCTCAAATGCTTTTCAATGAATACTGAGATATGTTCTGTTACCCACCCCTTTCCTGAGACTATAGGTCTCATCGGTGGGTCAGTGTGGTCCTTGTGAATTTTCGGTAGACCCTGTATAGTAGGGATGATAGGTGCTTGTATGTATAAATATTCATAAACATCCTTGTTAATTAAACCACATTTAAAGATATCTGACAATGTATTAAATACATAAATACACATATTGGTAACAGAAGCCATGTCCTCAGTTACATAAAATTTATCTTGAAGCAAGACATTCATTTTCTGCTTATAATGTTTCATGTCCATGATCACAACCCCAGATCCCTTATCAGCTGGTCTTATTATGATATCTGATTAATTCTTTAGTTTGTTTAAACTGATTCTTTCATTAATAGTTAAGTTATCAAATTTTCTTTTAGTTCTTATCTTGTATTGCTTTTTGTTATTATGGAACTTATATAGTTCCTCCTCAGTGACCTTAAAGTAGGCCTCAACTAAAGGATGATTGCATGGTGTATAATCACTCAAGTTTTTGAAAGTGAAGCATTTGGTATCACTAGTTGGGTTGTTTGCAGTGTGTGTATCAATATCACCTTTTGACTCAAACATAAATTTTAACATAACATTTCGACAAAATACTTTAAGGTCTGTAATAGTATCAATAATGCCACTATTAGTAAGTGGTATGAAATTTAGGCCTTTATTTAAAAGTTTGATATCATCATCTGTTAATTCTGTATTGGAGAGGTTAAAAACCAGTCCTAGTGGTTGCTGTTCCACATTTTCTTCAAGGTGGTATGATGTAGGGTTTCCCCTGATATTTTCCTCTTTTGTCTCCCTCGACTCATCGAGCGAGACCTCCTTATGCCCTTGTCGGGGCGTATGGCTAAAGGGAACGATAAATTAATGTCTGTTCTTGTAGTATTATCAGCAATACTTCTTATTTTTGGTTTTACAACTAATTCTGTTGTTTCAGAATTAGTATTAATATTTCTATTTTTATTGGTAATGTTAACCTTGGGATACAAGTTATGATTCTTAGTGATACTTGAGTGCGTTATATGTATCACATCCGAAGAATCATTACATACATTTTCTGTATTAGAGTCTGCCACTATATCGCTATCTGCTATAGCTGCTATAGAGTTGTCTGAGCTGAATGTTTCAATTATATTGGCAGAACTTTCTAAAATATGCCCATTAGTAATAGAAGCTTTCTTATCTAGAGTATTATTCACATTGTCATCATTATGGTTTGTATGACTCGGTGTGGGATGTGTTTTGTTACTACTGTTTTTATTTAAATCAGGGAATTCTTGTACAATATCTCTAGCAGTATTTAAATTGATATTGCTTCTATTGGATGTCACCTCATTTTCATGCATGTAAACTCGCCCATCTCTTACACTAGTATTAGTATTAAAATTGGTCCTAGGCCAAGTGAAGACATTGCCTGTTCTAAAGTCCTTATAATCTCTAGATACCTTAGATTTCTTTTGCTGAAGTAGTTTGTGCTCATACGCTGAGACACAGTCTAGTACATTGTCAAATAATGCATTTATCACACTTTCAGGAAAGTTATCAAAAAGTTCTCTTTGCTTAGCGTTAATACTGTCTATCAGCGTTTGTTCTTCAGGTAAGAAAAAGTCTATTAAAAGTTTGAGGTACTTACGGCTCGTATCAATGTTAATACGTTGCCATAATGCAAGCAGTTCAGGGTATTCCTGTCCCTGACTTGGCATTGCGAAAACCCTGAGTCCTCTAGGAATAATGTTGTTCTCCAGACAGTAGTTGAAATGTATCCGTTGGGTTTGTAGGCGTTTCAATTTGTAAAAGTCTTTCTCAATGTCCCGTAGTAGCTGGTTTCATTTCACCATATCGACCCTCGCATTCTCACCATCGTTCGTTGTGCTGTCATCATCATCCAAGAACCAAGATGGAACTGAAGTTCCATTCAGGTACTTCCGAAATCTCTGCTCAACAGCGTCTTTGCCCCGGTGTTCACTTCTGGGCACGTACGCTAACTCAATATCCGTCATTGTACGCTGCAATGGTATGCTGCAATGATATGTTAAATTACGTTGATAGGAAACGCCTCCTTCCTTGTTGTTAGCCTGGTTATGTTTAAAGAAATAAATTGAGTAGCTTTGGCTAATGCAACGAGTTAACGCACTAGTGCTGGTATGAGTAAGTCAAAAATAGGAAAATAAAAGTACCAGTGCGAAAACAAGCACATATATATCCAGTGTTTCTTTCTTGCTTCGAATAACAAACTCCAGTAGCTGTTGAATTAAATCTTTTTATTCACATAAAAGCAGATGCAGGGATAAGCGCTTTCGCTAAAATAAGCTTCATCAGATCCTATAGCATACTTCATATAGTAGCACCTTATATAGTCATTCTTATTTCATTTAATTAGATAATTGATGTTAATTAATTAACAAATAAATATAATAATCAAGTTAGCCAGGCATTATAATACAGTTAAATAAATCTAAGACTGCATACATAATATAAATCCAAAACTTAATAGCATATAAGACATCTTGTATAAGGACATACTGTCTAAAAGAATATATAAAAACATTAATACATATATAGTAGAATTAATTTAGTATTGTGTATTCTAAAATTAATGAGTTCAATGAAATATAATAGGGTATGTGCAATAGATATAAAAACAATTGATAAAATGTATATATGAGTCTATGTGGGCTTGTCATAGTAAATGTATGAAATATAGAAAGAGTAAGTATATATATTAATGGTATATTAATAAGTATATATGTATGGGTATGTGTATATATGTATGAATGTAAATATATGTTAATCTAAAATATAAATATATATTAAATAAAATACTATTAGCCTCATATCAATATATGTGTATATATATATATATATATATATGTGTGTGTATTAAGCAATTGCACAATGATTAAAATATAAATATAAATATAAATATGTACATGGATAAATTAATAAGTGGATAAATAAATATGTACATATATGTATATGTTCTGTAAAAATGTCCTAAATGGTGGATATACTAATGTGTGTATAAATATAGTATTAAATAAATATATATGTATGCATTGATAAATAAATAAATAAATAAATAGATCTGGATCAGTTGTAATAGATGATGGATGGAGCTATGTGAAGATGTGTGTGTGTATAGGATTAACTTCAAATGTTACTTGATATGTCTACGTTGTCTAAGGTAGGGTTTAATAGAAGCCCTTTCATTTAGGCCATGTCCTTTATCAGCCCTAAGTAAAATTATCCACCCACTTTCTCTGCCTTCTGTGTAACATCTTATATTGCCCCCTCTTTTGTTTGGTGCAATCACTTCCAACACCTTAAATGTAAATTTATGTGTATCTCCTGCTTGTTTTATCCATCCACTCACTAATTCTACACCCCATCTGTCCTGGACAACACAAACAACAGACTCTAATAATACCTATCCATGTGTAAGCCATAACTTATATATGAGTGTATGTACATGTGTGTGTGTGCATATATATATATATATATATATATATATATATGTGTGTGTGTGTGTGTGTGTGTATGTCTGTGTGTGTGTGTATATATATATATATATATATATATATATATATATATATATGTGTGTGTGTGTGTGTATACATACATATATATACACACACACATATGCACACACATATATACACATACACGCACACATATGCTCCTACATGTATATTTGCTTGAATGTATGTATGGAAACTTAAACATTTATATACTCTTTTCAGTTGTGAAATATCTTGCAATGCTCTACCAGGTTCTTATCTACTCTCATTGTATATTTTGTACACTTGTATTTTCAACCAAAAGGGGTAATATCCCCTTATTGTATACTAACTGCTGTAAAATCTACAATCTGTATACTACTACTCTGTAATGTCTTTTTTGTAAATTTTTCTTCTCTCTGTAAACGTATGGAGTTTTCTCCCCAGGACTCCACTGAAAACGGACACTTGTTGTCCAGTCAGACTATCCTGGTAACCAAATGTTAAATAAAATAAAATATTATCAGGTGGGTTGCAAACTGGCTCACCGATAGAATGCACACAGTCAAAATGGGTGACTCTACCTCCATTAACAGTCCCATAACCAGTGGTTTTCCACAGGGATCTGTGCTGTAGCTTATATTGTTTGGAATCTACTTCTTAGATGTACAGGCTAAAACAAAAGGCCTATGGCTGACAAAGTTTGCTAATGATTGCAAACTGGGTGCAGTCATTGAGTCTCCAAATGATATCAGCATCCTACAAGAAGGACTTACAGAGACAAACGACAGGTGCCTAATGTCATGGACTAAAACTCAATGCAAAAAAATGCATTATCATCCCCTTTGGCAAGGGTGACATTCCTGCAGATTACCACATTAATAACAACACCCTAAGCATGCAATCGATGGTGAGCGATTTTGGCACAGGGGTTGACAACAACCTTTCCTTTGATCACCATGTCCCCACAGTGGTAAGAAAGGCTTTCTGCATCACCACCTCATAAGTAAAGGCATTGCATCCAGAACAAAAGAGATTGTAAACGTACCTGTGCTCCTCACTTATCAGGCCAATTGAGTACTATGCTACCTTTGGTATGTATCTTACCAGGCACCTGCAGAAACTGGAAAGACGTCAAAGGTTTCTTACAAAGAAAATTCAGTGTCTTCAGCGTATGTCATACGTTGACAGACTGTCATTATACTCTGCGTCTTACAGACTACGTAGAGGTGACCTCAGCTTTGCATATAAAGCAATCCCAGATCCTGCTCTAATGGAACTGCTGCACATTTGTAAATCAAATGGTATAAGATGCACTCACTCTAGGGAACTCAACCTAGTATGTGACATCAACAGGAACTGCTGGAGAGACAGATGCATCTGACAGAGGTTACCTCTCCTCTGGAACAAACTTCCAATCCGGGTGAAACAGAGCCCCTCAAATGCCCATATGTAAGTGTAATTTGTAACATTTGAATAAGAAACTGCAAATTCACCCAGGGAGTTTCACCTGTGTTCCTCTTGGACAGGGGCAGTAGTTGTTGACTTAGTTCTGCTTTAATACCTTGATATTCTTGGAGATAGGTTGTGCTTGGCTAGGCTTGTAAGGTGCCCTAGGGCCATCAGCCTAGTAACCTCCTATGATTGTATGTGATACATCTCTAATCAGTAAAACTGTCTTGACTGTCTCTCGTCTAATTGTTTTCTCCCTGTATTAGTATCCTGTACCACTGCTACAGATCTATAACCTTTTCTTCTCCTGTTTCATCACCCGCAGCCCCAATCATTATCTTTACTGATTGCGTTTCTTCCAGTGCTATGTCTGTTAATGTGCCAACTGCTCACATACTCTTATGGCAAGACATCCTCCTACCACCATTTTTGTTAGGTGTCCTTCCCTGCCCACTTCCCTTCTGCTCTCTTCATGGTGCTGGGTTACTTTATGGCCAACTCTAAATCTATCCTTGCCTGTTGACTTCCTCCCTCCCTGCTCTCTGCAAATATAGATTGATTAATTGCACTTCAACTCAAACCAAAACAAAATTAAGTGCAAGAATCCTCTGCAAATAAACAAGTATGCATAATTCTGCCGATATACTAAAATCCTTGTAGGGCAAGATATATACCCTAATCCTGGTCCCACCTATCACAATTCTCTCCCACACTTTTCTCTAACCCAACAACAACCATTTCCCAACGCTGGTGATTTAATTTTTGCTGCAATAAATGTAAGAAGCATATGAAATATAATTGATAAACTACAGGCCTGGATTACCAAACATAAGCCTGATGTTCTCACTGTACCTGAAACTTGGCTTAAACCCAGCATAGACCACTCAAACGTTATACCTCCTTGCTATAATGCCATAATGACTGTATAAAGATGATGATGGTGGAATTGCTTTAATATTTCTCAAAACCGTCCACATTTCCCCTACAGCAAACCAGCACCACACTTCAGTTCAGCAGAGCTTCTTATTGCTTTCCTCAAAATAAACAATTATAAACAAATATAAACAATTATAAACAAATATAAACAATTATAAACAAATATAAACAAATATAAACAATTACAAACAAATATAAACAAATATAAACAATTATAAACAAATATAAACAAATATAAACAGTTATAAACATAAACAATTATAAACAAATATAAACAATTATAAACAAATATGTATTAGTGTCCTTTACATCCCTCCTGGTGACAATACAGCGATACTGGAAGTTATCTTACACTGGATATCCGTGGCATTTACACTAGAAGAAATACTACTAGGTGATGTGAATGCCATTTGTTTGGACGTAAACTCTAACTCCCCTACATCTAGCATAAACCTATATAGTTTCACACAACTAATTAATAGCCCCACACATCAAATTTCCTATTACACTGGATCCTGGTATCAGGACTTGGTAAATACGCCACCACAGGTGCAATATCAAACACTCTCAGTGATCACCTCCCAATATGTACCACTAGACATCTCTCGCATCCAGTTAAACAGCATATTTATAAAACAACACATAATTTCAAGTTTACTCAGTAATGTTCATTACTACGCTATCATCTGTTAGCTGGGACTTCCTAAAAATCCCCACCTTAGACAGTGCTGTAAATTAATTTAATACAACTGTTCTAAATATCCAGTATAGCTATGCACCTCCTAGAAGGATGACACTGAAAACAAATAATGCATTTTGGCTGTCTAGAAAGAGTAAAATGCTAATTCAGGATAGAGAAAACGCATGGAAAGAACGGCACAAATATAAAACTAGCCAGTATCTGGAAAACTTTAGAATGTTTCACAATCATACTAAAAAGCAAATAAATGAAGACAAACAACTATTCTATAATAACTTTCAGAGTAATACTAAAGACACCCCTAAACAGTTTTGGACATCCATTAAAGAAGTCTTTACATCCTGTCAAAAAATTCAGCCCAAAAACCTCTCCCAGGATCTTACCACTCAAAACTGTTCAACTCTTAATTTTATAGATGGTATAGCATATTTAACCAAGGATTCCTCACATCTAATCTCAGCCCTGCCCAGTAGCCACATATCAACACATCCACTTTCACCTTCAAACCTGCACCTATATAAAACTATTCTTAATGTTAAACTGTGTTCTTCAGCTGATGACCTTCCAACCAGTACCCAAAAATAGCAGCCAATAGCAATTCCTGTCCTGTTTCAATCCTTATAAATGGGCTAATCCCGGAATCCCACATTCCCTATATCTGGAAAAAGCTGCACGCTGTCCCTCTGTACAAAGGAGGAAATAGATTTTAGACCTATAGAAATCATATCTCCCCTTGCCAAAACACTTGAAAAATGTATTCAAAAACAATTGCTAGACTATCTCCTGCAGGAAAACCTCCTGTCCCATACACAACATGGCTTCCATCCTTCCCATAGTACTAGTACTAGCATTCTAACTTATATAGATGCTGTCAGTAAAGCAAAAAAATAATGGCAAACTAGTCTCTTGCTTATTTCTAGCTCGTCTAAAGCCTTTAACACAGTTTGTAACAGCACAATTCTACTTCAAATATCATCACTAGGTCTCTCTCAGCCCACTCTTCTGTGGTTCAGAAGCTACCTGTCTAGTAGATGAGTCACTAAAATGGCACTCCACACACACTCTTTACCTTCCCATCATGACTGATGTACCAGAAAGGCTCTATCTTTGGTCCCCCTCCTCTTTAATATGTCACCAACACTCTGTATACTTCTATACAACATGCAGATGATTCCACTCTCATTTGCACATCTGAGAACATGGTACACCTCCAAAAATTTACTCTGGAAGCTTTAACAGCCCCTGAAATATGGCTTCGTAACTCACAACTCATGCTCAACCCAAAACAAAAAAAAAACAAAACAAAACAAAACTGCTACTTTTTTTCCTAAATCCATCTCATGAAAAAAATTAGTCTTGTCTCTTGATGATACAACCACTGAAGTCACTTCTAATAGCAAATTATTAGGGGTGATACTGCATGATAAGCTTACATTTGACCTGCATATACAAAATTGAATAAGCAAAACTCATCAAAAAGTAGGGATACTTTATTTTTTATTTTTATTTTTTATTTTAAAGTTTGTTTACCGGCATAGTCCATTGGACCAAGAAGAACCCATTTTCATTGAAGTCCTGGGAAGAAAAGCTCCATGAGAACAATATAAGATAAAGACAATACATTCACACAATGCATAAAAATGTACAGTTGAAGTGAAAAATACAGTTAAAAAGGAAGAAAAAAATGTGCACACGTACATTTATATAAAAATCAAAACAACACTGGTGCCTATTGCTGTTAAATTGGAGCATAAAATGTTAGATTTGTTACATATTGGAAATATTAGAGAGTTGGCAAAGAATTTTACAGGAAATCATAGAAGAGTTGAAGAATAATAGGGGGATGAGTGGTGATAATTGTTGAATGAAGGAAAGGTGGGACTGACAGTAAGAAAAAAGCAGTATAAGAGTACTAGTAAGATAAGAAAAGGACAGGTGGTAGTCAGTTGAGCTCCTTATGATGAAAGACAGGACAGGAGAGAGGTACAGGAGTGTAAGAAATAGGGGAAGTAAAAAGGCAAGTCACATAGAATGAGAGTAGGAACATTCCCAGAGGGTTTTAAGATGGGAATAAAGAAGGGTCTTAAAGGTAGGGAGGTTATGAGTAGTACGAATGGGTGGTGGCAGGGAGTTCCAGAGGCGAGCAAGGGAAAAGGATAACAGGTTATGAGTAGTACGAATGGGTGGTGGCAGGGAGTTCTAGAGGTGAGCAAGGGAAAAGGATAGCAGGTGTTTGCCAGGTGGTCGAGTGGGCTTGTGCAGTTCAAGCAAATTCTGGTTGTTGGATCTCAGATGTCTGCTGGGTAGATGCATTCTGAAAGAAGAGGCAAGGGAGGGGCAGAGAGAGGGTTTGAAGATGAGTTTATGGGCATGGGTAAGTTGTATGTAGGTAAGATGGTTAGGTAGTTCAAGCCAATTTAGTGTGTGTAGGGCATTGTAGTGGTGAGAGGAGGATTTTTGCCAGTAGCAAACTTGGAAATTCTGTTGTTGCCGGAGGATAGTTTAGTCTTTAGAGAAGATTGTAAGTTAATAAGAAGTGGGGCACCATGTAGAAGAGATGGAATGAGGTAGGTGGTAGAGAGTACAAGACTTGTATTGGGAGAGATGTAGCAGTTGTGCCAATATAGCATGCTGAGTTTCTGGTGGGTTATCTTTATATTAGTTAGTATGTCGGTATTGAATTTTAACTGTTTATCGATGAGGACTCCTAGAAGCTTTGCAAGGGATGCTACCTCAAGAGAGAGATACTATTTTGGCTAGTAATGGAGCATGAGTTCTTGTCTATAATAGCACTTTTTGAGGGGGAAAATAGCATGATTTTAGTTTTTGATGTGTTGAGTGATAGGTGGTTATCTAACATCCAACGTTCAGTATAAGAGAAAGCATTCTGAGTTAGTTTTAAGCGAGTGGAGGTGGATGTGGCAGTACAGATGATTGCAGAGTCATCTACATATCGAATACGTTTAGCATTAGGAATATTATGTTGGAAGTAATTTATGAAAATGTTAAACAGTATGGGACCCAATATAGAAACCTGGGGTATGCCTGTGGAAGTATTAAGAAAGGAGGAGGTGGCCTTTTTCCATTTGACAGCTTGTGGTCTGTTGGAGAGGTAACTAGAAAAACAGTTGATGGAAGAGTGGGATAGGTTTAGATTAGAGAGCTTGGATAGGATGGGAGATAGTATCTAAGCAGGGTAGACACTAGGCAGCTGGAGTCCCGGGCTTTATTAACGGTTTTGAGGAAGGAGAGGAGAGCAGTGGTGGTACTGTGGCCAGGTCTGAATCCATGTTGTGTGGGGGGTAAGGAGGTGGTTGTCTATTAGGAAGGGTAAGAGTTGAAGGTGGATACATTTTTCCAGACGTTTTGAGATAGGGTATAAGGTAACGATTGGCCGAAAATTAGGAATGTCGTCGTTGTTGCCCCCTTCATGAAGGGGTATGATAAAAGCCTTTTTCCAGAGTAGGGGTACATAGCTTTCTTCAACAGACCGGTGTATTAGAATGGAGATGGGAAAGGCAGTGGCATCAGCAGCTTTTTGGAGGAAGTAGGATGAAAGGTCGTCAGGGGCATTAGAGCAAGGTTTCAATTTTTGAAGGAGTTTTTTTATGGTGGAGTTGTGAATGGGTTCGATAGTAAAGGAGGGGGGTTGAGAGGTGGCAGTGTAAGGGGTGGAAGAGATAGGTGGAGGTGAAATAGAAGCTTTGTTGGGGAAGGAGGTAGTTAATTTGCCTAGAGAATCAGTAAAGAAGAAGTTAAATTGGGTGGCTAGGTACAGGTCAGAGGCATTAAGGTCAGGGCAAGGGTTGTCTTTTTTGCTGGAATTGAGGAAGCTGGTGATTCCATTCCAGAATTTTTTTGGATTGGTCTTGTGGTGATGAAGTATGGAGAAGTAGGATTTGTGGTCAGACACAATAAGTTTTTTGCTTTGTTGCAAAGTAATTTATATTCATTCGTGGTTGTAGGTGTTTTATTTTTCTGGTAATGTTTCCATGCTTTGTCACGGTGATGCATGATAGTTATAGTATCTTTGATTAGCCATGGGACAGTTTTACTTTTAATTCTTTTAATTCTAGAAGGAGCAAGGATATGTAATAGGTTTATGAATGTAGTATTGAAGTAGTCCACAGCATTGTCTAGCGAGAGGGTTTTTAGGGGACTCCAGTTTGTGTTTTAATGAGTTTGAGAAGGCCTCGGGATTAAAGTTTTTGAGAGAGCGGGAGGTGATATAGATGTGGGATTGTTGTAGGGAGGAGGGAAGGCAATGAGCGAAAGAGGGGAGATGATCACTAAGAGCATCAGGAAGGATACCACTGTCAGAGATGTAATGGGGGTGAGAAACAAGAATCCAGTCAAGAGTAGTACCAGAGGAGTAATGCTTAGACGGTCTGGTAGCACAGTTAATTAGTTGAGAAGTTGAGCAGGTTTATGTTTTGTGGGGAAGTAGGAGATTGAATAGTTAGTCCAGTTAATATTGACATCACCAAGGACTATGGTTTCGTAGGTAATGTTGAAGGAGAACCAGGAGAGGATATCCTCGAGAATGGGGATATTATCTCCTGGGGGGGAATGTAAAGTGTGGTTATACATATGATTTTGTTTGTGTTTATTTGAAGGAGGGCCAGAGTTAGTTTGGCATTGAAGAATTGGGGTATAGGTTTGGTGAAGGAGGAAATTGCAAGGGAGAAGGAATAGAGGAGAGCTACCCTACCATCCTTTTGAGGGTCCTATCTTTTCTAATGATATTGTGGGGGGGGGGGGGGTGATCTCAGAATCTTTTACAGAGCTAAAAACTTTCTCGCTGCTACAACTAAAGCTACACTTGCCACTACTTATCTCCTCTCCACTCTTCTTTATGGTGGTCCCTTCCTCACTATCCTCCAGGTTTCACAAAAATTAAAACTTGAGCAATGCTGTAACAAAGCTGCTAAATTTTCATCAAATGCCCCGTTCTGAACCAACCACTATATAGCAGTAAAAAGCCTAAATTGGTTAGAACTGCCTCATCAACTAACATACACACAGCTTCTTACCACCTCTAAAATTATCCAGCATCCACCTGCCTGTCCAGCACTAAAAAAAACATTCTATACAATTATGTTCCCAGTTGGTCATTGCGATCCAGTGACCAAAAATGCCTGTCTACAACCCTATCAAATCTGCCTGTATTATCTGTACTCGTACAAGGTTGCTAAGAAGCTGGAACTCCTTTCCTGTATCCATCAGGTCAATGACACCCTCCCATCATTCAAAACCACTCTGAAAGACTTCCTAGCTAAAACATGGCTCTGTTTTTGCTCAAAGCCAGGATACACTATATCCCTAAATGTGAACAAGTACCTTTTCATTCCTTATGACTCCTTACTCTCCCTTCTTTACTTACTTCCTTGTTTCTATCAAAATCTCTTCCCTGACTTTCTTAAATATACCATAAGCTTGTTTTCCCTCACTTCATACTGCAGTTCCTGTTTGCATTAGACTAACTTGCCTCTAATTTCTCTAAATATCAAATGATTGCCACATAACTTGTATCAATTCTTAACCAGTGTTTTTATGTTATCACAAATTTGTTATACTTATTTAAACTGTAGATGTTTTTCTCTTATTTTTGAAGATTGCAAAATTATTCTTAAAATATTTTGTTATAATTTGGAGCTTTTCACTCGAGGCGTCTGCTGAAAATGGATTTCTACCCATTTGGACTTTCATGGTAATCAAATGTCAATAAATAAACTACAATTTCACCTTAGCTTTCTTATTTTTGTTCTACCTTTTATGGTTACATTTTCCATTTGTTCCCTTTCCTCACCTTGTGACTCCCTCCTTTGTGTATTCTTCTAATGAACTACCCATGTCTTCCTGTTTCCCTCTTTCTCTGTTTTTCATGTTTCTCACCCCATCCTAACAACAGGCTTCTTGTTGCCTGTTCCTCTCTTCCTTCTCTTTAATTCTCACTTGACTATATGGTTTAATATGTCTTTCTCCCATATTCTCTTACAAAGCTTCCCATTGTTCTGCAGACCTCAAAATGTCTGCCACCTCAATGCTCTCACTCCAAATAGAGGCTTCACATCCACAACACATCACTAATCTCGTATCCACTCTTATTTTTTACTTTTTATCCCAGGCTGCGTTCTGCATGAACTACAGAATGAACTGGCACCCCTCTCAAGTATCATGTTCAATCATAGCCTCACATCAAGCTTTGTGCCTATGGAGTGATGCACAGCGAAATTTATCCCACTCCACAAAGGAGGTGCCACCACAGACCCTAGGAACTACCACCCCATTGGCTTGATGAGCCTGGTCTGCAATGCCATGGAACACATCATCCTAGAGCTTATAAACAAAGACATAGGTAACCTCCAAACTCTTGACCCCACTCAGTTTGGGTTTGTAAAAGGTAAATCATGCCTCCTAAACCTGATTGACTTCTTCAAAGCAGTCACCAGCCTCAAACAGATGCCATACGCCGACTGTCGCATATTGCCTACTCCGAGGCAACCTCTGCCTAATGTACAAAGCCATGTCTAACCCAGACCTGATGGACATGCTACACTTAAAGAAATCCCAATCTCTGTGAGCCACATGCTCCAGGGACCTAAACCTTGTCACCACAATAAACAAAACATGCTGGAGGAATAGATTCCTGTCCCAGAGACTTCCCATGCTCTGGAACAGGCTGCCCATTCATATCAAGCAGAGCTCCTCGTTAGCCCTCTTTAAGACAAATCTTGACAATTGGATGGGAAACAGGAAATTCACCCTGGGAATCACTGCTGTGGCACTGCTTGACAGGGGCACGGGAAAATAATTTTCTTGGGTAGCGAAAGCCAGGGAACCTTGTTTGGCTAGGCTAGTATAGGCCCTAGGAATGATAGCCTATTACTTACCTATGAACTTATACTAACAGGTTCATAGGCTAGTATTAGGCAGTCAGTCTTACAAGCTTAGTCAATATCCTATATTTGGAACCTCTCTTCAGACTCAAGGATGGCAAGACAAGATAGACCAGAAGATAATATGAGGCTCTTATTTAGGTTTACCTTGAAGGTGGCCAGTGGTTCTACTCTGACTGAGATGCAGTAGAGGTTTGTTCCAGAACTGTGAGATACTTTATGATATAAATCTATTATGCCAACATGTGTTATATTGTTGATGAAGGTTATACCTTTAGCTGGGTATTTGAAGCACAATTTGTTCTGCAAACTAATAGGTCAAAGCAGATTGGATTGAAGTGCTAGATACAGATCTCCTTGGAAGAGGCTATAACTGACCAGGTGCCAAGAGAATGTTGCATAGTCTCTCCTGATGACCAAGATTTTTGAGGCTACTGCTCTTTTTAGTCTTGCATGTCTAAGGCCTGCCAGACGGAATGATATATTTAGACAAATACATGCCAAAAGGTGCATTATATCTAATAATAGATCTGATGAGATATGAGTAAAGTGTAATTAAGACTTCCTTCTATCTAGAGAAGATGCATTTGTACATTACATGAACCAGATAAAACCCTTTACAAGCTACTGCTGAGACAAGATATTCAAATGATACAGAATTGCCAACTAGAGTGCCTAGCTACATTATGACATTGAAGGACTGGAGGGATGCGCTACTTCTATGCCATGTGACAATCTTTTGCTTACCAAATGATCTGTGCTACATTGTTTCACTTTTAGTTTGAGACCATTGACCTTGCAATATTCATTCACATGGTATAACCCATGTTGGAGCAATTGAAGGTCAGTGGAAGATTGAACAGAATCAATCAATTTACAGTCATCTGCAAAGTTAAATGACCATATGCCAGGAGTATTGGCCTAAAGGTCTGAGAAATATATACCAAATAGGAGAGGGCTCCCCACTGGTAACTGTTTTTCTTGCTTTCAGATGTGGCATGTGCAACTCAACCATATCTGTTTTGTTAGGCAACCCATTAGCTATCCACTGCACAGAATAAGGATTTATATTCCAATTTACAAGTATGTTAATAATGCCTGTATGGAGAATAGCCTCAAAAGATTTGGAATGTTAAGTTGTCTATCTCGCCTTCATTCTTGCTGGATGGGTTCGGAGCCGACCTCGGCTCTGACCGGGCCACTCTAAAAGCTCAAGAGTTGGTTCCACCAGCTCGAGGCTCCCCTTCTATCCCACAATGCTAGGCGTGAGTTACCTCAGATCTCGTTTGCCGCTACAGCGATCGAGGTGTTGTTTTTTCTACCGGCTCAGGTCAGTTGTTTAATCTGTCGATTTAAACTAGTTTAAATCCCCTTTTCTTAACTAAATTTTTCATATTTCCCTTAGTTTAGTGTATTTCATCCCTTTCTTCTTATTCCCATCCTTTTCCCTCAAGAACTTAAAAGTTCTTCCCTTAGGCCTTCGGGCCCTGCTATCCCTAAGTGGAGTGTTTGTGTTTTGTTAGGGATATATTTTTTATACCTAAGCTAATTTACTATTTTTAATTAGTATAATCTAGTAGTGTAATCAGTGTGTGTGTGTTTTGTGTGGTGGTTGCACTTTCGGTCCTTGATAATGTCCAAGGATTCAAAGGTCTCAGGCTTCAAGAAGTGTGACTCGTGCTGTCAGAAAATGTCTCTGACAGACGGTCACACTTCTTGTGTTTACTGCCTGGGACCTTTACACCTGCAGGACTCTTGTGCTGTATGCCATGGCTTCAGCCCCAGAGTCCTGCAGGAAAGAAAAAATAAACTTATTTTGAGAGGTTTACTTAAGCCTGAGGGTTCCCTTACTGTTACTTCGGGCAAACCCTCCAAGGTTTCTAGGTCCTCGGCTCCAGCTTCTGAGTCGAGGCCTAAGGCTTCGAAACCTCCTTCTACATCGGCTCCGGCTGGAGCCGATGAGTCTCAGACTGCAGCTTCTGTGGTTTCCTCGGCTCCGGCTGGAGCCGAGGTATTGGAAATTCCTGTGTCGGCTCCGACTAGACCTTCGGAGCCGACATCTAGAAAGAGGTCCAGGTCACCGTCCCTTGGCTCCGTTCATTCAGCTCCAGCATCTCCCTTGCTGTCTGAACGGAGCCATAGATCTCACTCCTCTAGGTCATCGAGGCTTTCGGACCATGACCTTCAGAGGGTAGTGAGTCGACTTCTTAAGTCCGAGGCACTGGCCCAAATGCTTCAGAGCCCGACTCATCAGTCGATGCCTGACCCTGTTCCTCATTATGTTCCTCCTCCGACTCCTTTGAGCTCGGAGCCGGGGCGTTTCGGAACCGAGACTGTGGTAGCGTCGGAGCCGATACAAATGTCTTTGGCTCTGTCGTCGGCTCCGATTTCTTCCTTAGAAGAATCTCGGCGCCGGACTTCCCTCGTCGGCTCCGAGGGGGTGAGTGGCATCGGACCCTTGTCCGACCCCGCTCTCCCTCTCGGTGCTTCGGCGCTGGTGAGTTCGGCTCCGACATCGGCCTCGGAGCCATCACTGTCGGTGCCGAGGGAGGTTTTCAGCTTTTCGGAGCGGGGACCTCTGGCTCTGCCTGACAGGGGTGCGTTCGAGGTCATGCGGAGTGTGTTGGAACCTGGTTCAACTCCACAGTCGGCTCCGTCCGCCCCTCCCTCTTCGGTGCCTCAGGTCAAGTCGACTCACTCCCTCATCCCAGACCACAGAGAGCCAGCTCCTCAGGAATCCCCTGTGGGGATCTCATCCTCTTCCGAGGCCTCTCCTGAATTGGCAGAAGAGCCCCCTCGGAAGAGAAAGTGTAAGAGGAAGCACATAGACTCACCTGAGTCCGTCACCTCTGACACAGATTTAGAGGATTCCAAGGGTTCCCCCCGTTCCCCTTCTGAAGATGTCTCCTTTGCAGACATTCTAGAAATCCTCAAACAGAGGGGAAATTGGCCAGCCCTCAGCCCTTCGGAGGATGAATCTGTGTATCTTGAGGCGTTTGGCTCTCGCCCTTCCACCTCCTGGGTGTCTCCCCCTTTGACCCCCTCATGCAGGTGGTAGCAAAAAAGGCATGGACGGCTCCTGACTCAGTGGACCCCACTCCCAGGAGACCCTCAAAATTTATCACGGCACCAGCAGATAAACAATTTCTGACCAAGGGAGTTTCTGTGGATGCTATGGTGGTTGCTGCTGCCACTAAGAAGGAACTAGCTGATCCTTCAGTGCCTGTCCATCCACCTAACAAGGAATCTAGGTCTATGGACAGGTACGGAAAGCGGATGTTCTCATCAGCGACCTTTGCAATGCGTTCGCTGAACTACCTATGCCATTTTACTCGTCTTCAAAGAGACTTGATCAAAGAAGCGAGTGACATGTTGAAGGATCCTACAGCTCTGGGTTTTCAGGACAAGATGAACACTCAGCTGGCTACCCTGAACTCCATAGCTAACTCCTCCATGTGCCTCCTTTTGTATGCAGCTGATGGAGCGAGCAGGGCCGCAGGGACAGGTGTGGCCTTACGCAGGCATGCCTGGATGCAGCTATGCAACTTTGCGGACCCCTTTAAAATGTCGTTCACTAATTCCCCGTTTGATGGATCATCTCTTTTTGGTCCTCAAGTGAAAGAAACCTTGACTAGGTGCGAGACGGATGGCAAGACTCTTTCTGCCGTCGGAGACCGTTTTTCTACTCCTTCTAGGCCTTACCCCAAAGGCCAGAAAAGTGGAAAAATGTAGTTCCGCAAACAATCTCAAGGGACTTCGCCTGACGCACAGAGTCGGTTCCCCGCCAGAGGCAGAGGGGGGAACAACAATGGTAGACGTCGCCCTAGAGGCAGGGGGGGTCCGCAGAACCAGGGCAATCGAGAAACTTTCTCCGATAAGCCCTTTCAGCATCCCTGAGGTGTTGCCTGACTGTCCACCTTCGGAGGCAGTCGGGGGAAGATTGTCACTGTACCCAGAAGCCTGGCTATCCCTAACTCAAGACAAGTGGGTACAGTCCATCATTTCCAAAGGCTATTCCATTCCCTTCGCTCGCATTCCAAACCGATCAAAAAAATCCCTTCCAGATGTTCCACCCGCTCAAAGGGATCTTGCAGCATAGGAAATTTCAAAGCTGCTTGCAAGAAGAGCGATGCAGCCAGTTCCAGCAGACCAGCAAGGATCCGGAATCTACTCCAGGTTCTTTTTAGTTCCAAAGAAAACAGGGGACTGGAGACCAATTTTGGATCTCAGTATCTTGAACAAGTCGGTCAAGAAAACAAGATTTCGGATGGTCACGCTACAGTCCATCCTTCCCTATTGGGAAGAAAAAACTGGATGTGCTCTATAGACCTTCAGGATGCGTACTATCATATAAAATGAACAGACGCTCCAGAAGATTCCTCCGCTTCAGGCTGGGAACCAGTCATTTTCAATTCAGAGCCCTGCCCTTTGGACTCACCACTGCCCCCCGGGTGTTTACCAAATGCATGGCAGTGGTAGCTTCTCACCTGAGACATCAAGGATTCCAGGTGTTTCCATATTTAGACGACTGGCTCCTCACAGCTCCCACCAAGCATCTTCTTCTAATGGCCAGGGACTACACCTTTTGCATTTGTCAAAACTTAGGCATTTCAATAAATTGCGAAAAGTCTGTTTTGTCGCCTTGTCGTGTTATTACCTTCATAGGCGCAATTCTAGACACAGTCAACATGTCTGCGAGGCTAACAGATCAGAGAATAACAGACATACACAAACTGGTCTCGCTCCTCTTCAGCAGCAACAGAGTCAAAGCCTGGTTAGTTCTGAAAGTATTGGGGATTATGGCGGCTGCCATACCTCTGCTTCCATTAGCCAGATGCCACATGAGAATCCTTCAATGGATGCTCTTCACACAATGGTCATACCAGCAACTTCCGATGTCCCACACCATTATGATTACGCAATCATGCAGGAATCATCTTCTGTGGTGGATGTCTTCCCCTCAGCTCTTCTTGGGAAGACCCTTTGTTCCTCCCCCTCCGGTTGCTACTCTGACAACGGACGCCTCCCTGATCGGGTGGGGGGGGGCATTATCAGGGCAGAACTGTCCAGGGCACATGGCAACCAGACGAATGCCACTTGCACATAAATGTTCTAGAGATGAGAGCAGTGCTTTTAGCGTTGCAAGCCCTTCAAGACTCTCTTCCCTTGGGAACGATAGCAATCCAGACAGACAATATGTCTGTAGTGTGGTATATCAACAAACAAGGTGGAACCAGGTCCTATCCCCTATGTCGAGAAGCACTCAGACTGTGGCAATGGGCGATTTCTTCTCAGCAGTTTCTGATAGCAACGCACATCCCCGGGAAGTCCAATCAAATCGCGGACAAGTTGAGCAGAGCTATCCTCATGCCTCACGAGTGGTCTCTGAAAGATTCTATTGTGAGAAAAATTTTTCTCAAGTGGGGTCAGCCTTGCTGCGACCTTTTTGCTACTCCCCAAAACAGCAAGTGCAAAGATTATTTCACCCTATTCCCGCTACCAGGCCAGCCCAGCAGAGACGCTCTAGTCCAAGTTTGGCCCCGGGGACTTCTGTATGCATTTCCACCCTTCCCACTAATCTCTCAAGTGATACAGAAAGCTATCGCTCAGAAGGCCTCCTTGATCCTCATTGCTCCTTACTGGCCTCGACAGGTTTGGTTCCCCTTTCTACATCAATTTCTGTTGGAGCAACCTTGGCATCTGGACCTAGTTCCAGATCTTTTGATCCATCAGTCGGGTCAGTTTCATCGCTCCCTCCCTCTCTGAACCTCACTGCTTGGTTCCTCCAATTCCAACCTTAGCCAGGCTTCCTCAAATATCTCACGCTGTTCGAGATATTTTGATAGCTTCCCATAAATCTTTCACTCGAAAGATTTATCTGAGTAAGTGGAAACGTTTCGCCTATTGGGCTCAAGGAAGGGACATAGATCCTTTCACGGCTTCCATCCAAATAGTCCTTGATTTTCTAGCTGAACTCTTCCATGCAGGTTCATCTCCTTCTACTCTTAAGGTTCAGTTGGCAGCTATTTGTAACTTTCATGTGGGCGTCTCAGAGTCTGCCATAATGTCCCACAAGCTTTGCAAAGCCTTTTTGAAGGGAGTTTTTCTACTCAGACCTCCTATAAGAAATCCTCCTCCTCCTTGGGACCTAAATTTAGTTCTCAGTTCCTTGATTCTCCCCCCTTTCGAACCTGCAGCTTCCTGTTCTTTAAAATTGCTATCATGGAAGACTCTCTTTCTGGTAGCAATTACTTCAGCTAGAAGAGTTTCAGAACTTCATGCACTCAGCTGTCGACCTCCTTATCTGTTGTTCCATAAGGACAGGGTATCCTTACGAACCAATCCGTCCTTTTTACCTAAAATAGCCTCTGTGTCTAACCTAAATCAAAGCATTGACCTCCCTGTGTTTTTCCAGAATATTCTAATAGGTCTGAACAAAAATTGCATTGGCTAGATGTTCATCGTCAGTTAAGGTACTACTTGGATAGAACCAAACAATTCAGAAAATCTGACCAGCTGTTTGTCTCTTATGCAGAAGGCAGAAAGGGACTTTCTGTTTCTAAGGTATCACTATCTAGATGGCTAACATCTCTAATTTCCATTGTCTATGAAATAAGACACCAAAAGCTACCTAACAAACCTAAAGCCCATTCCACCAGAGCTTTGGCTACTTCTATAGCCTTCCAAGACAGACTGCCTATAGACACCATTTGTGCAGCAGCTACTTGGGCTACTCCTCACACTTTCATTTCACATTATAAGTTGGATTTAGCTTCTAGGCATAGAGCTAATTTTGGTTCCACTGTGCTCAAGAGTCTGTTCCGTTAGGCCACCCGGGACAAGGTGCTAGGGACGCGGTCCCATCCAGCAAGAATGAAGGCGAGATAGACAACTTAACATATAGAAGTTATGTTCTTACCATAACGTTCCATGTTAGTTGTCTTCTTCTCGCCTTCTTAAGGCCCCACCCTCCTTCCCCCTGGCCTGGACAGATCTAGAGGAGTTTGATTGTGACCTCTCTTTCTACCACCTCTTTACTATAGGTATATGCTCTGCTGTGCACATTTTTCCTGGATCAGGCTGTAGGTCACCCTTCTCTTCTCCCTTGTTTATAGAGGTGGACTTTGTTTCCAGTTATTCTGCTACTATTATTAGCTGGGCCTAGCTCACAAACGAGATCTGAGGTAACTCACGCCTAGCATTGTGGGATATAAGGGGAGCCTCGAGCCGGTGGAACCAACTCTCGAGCTTTTAGAGTGGCCGAGTCGGAGCCGAGGTCGGCTCCGAACCCATCCAGCAAGAAGAAGGCGAGAAGAAGACAACTAACATGGAACGTTATGGTAAGAACATAACTTCTATTTATATACTACTGAATGGAGCTCTCCCCCTGTAGATTCCTACACACTACAATTACTGTCCATGTGGCACATATGAACCAGCTGATATATAGATCACAAACACTAACACAATTCATTATACACAAGGACATAATCTCTCAGTTCATCACATCAGTTCACCACCATTGGAGGAAATGCAATGTATAGTTTTTCTTTTATAATATGTAGGCACGTAGATGAAATGTGAATGCAAAAGGAATACTTCTGGGTACTAATGTCCTGAATTTACTTTATCTAGAATCAGTTTAACAGATTCTTCAGTGAGCCTCTGATCTTTTCCATGCAGTACGTTAAGCACAATTAGAACTGGATTAATAATACTCCATTAAGTAACCGTGAAACTCTTTCACCTCAGAAATGTAAGAAATAACTTTTTGAACAGTGTGCTATAAAACACTGATTTGTGCTTATAGCTTGTTACCCAATTTGTTTGCATCATCTGACAACAGCCAAGTCAAGCAATTTAGAGCAGAGAATTAATGCTATGAGATACCAATGAGCTTCATTCTATAATTCTAAGTTTGATTCCCTTTGTCTCCACTTCCATATTGTCTAACTCTGAGCACATCACTTAGGTATGTTCCTTTCCAAACACCTATAGCAATTGGAGAGACCGCAGAGATTCCTTACAAAGAAAACTGATGGTCATCAAGATCTGTGTTATACGGACAGATTGAAATCTTCGTTCTTGACTCTGTGTCGTACAGACCGCACAGAGGTGACCTGTGCCTTGCATACAGAACAATCTCTCTGACCCAGCATTAATGGAAATGCTGTAAATTCGCAAGTCAAATGGCACACAGGCCACTCACTGAAGGGACTTTAAATTGATATGTGATATCAACAGAACTTGCTGGACAGAGAGATTTTTGTCACACACAGGTTTCCCCACTTTTGGAACAAGCTTCTTATAGGTTCATAGGTTGGTACTAGGCTATCAGCCCTAGGGCCTATACAAGCCTAGCCATAACAATTCCCTGGATATTTCTTCCCACAATATTTACTTCTCTGGACCCCTGTCTGGCAGGGTGACTGACATGATCCCCAGGATGAATTTCTTATCTCCCATCCAATCATCAAGGTTCCTTTCGAAGAGGGCCAAGGAGGCGCTCTGCTTGACATGTATGGGCAGTCTATTCCAGAGTATGGGGAGTTTCTGGGTCTGGAACCTATCCCTCCAGCATGTTTTGTTCATTGTGATGACAAGGTTTAGATCCCTGGAGCGTGTGGCTCTGAGGGATTGGGATTTCTTTAAGTGGAGCATGTCCGAGAGTTCAGGGTTTGACATGGCCTTGTATGTTAAGCAGAGATCGCCTCTGAGTAGACGATATACCACAGAGTATAGCTGGAGATGTTTTAGATGGTCAGCATATGGCATCTGCTTTAGGCCTGTGATTCTTTTATTGAGGTATTTCTGTGGCCTTTCCTGCTGTTGCAGATGTCTTGTGAGGTACATACCAAATGGGGCATTATACTCTGTAATGTGTCTAATGAGGGATGAGTACAGTGGGACAATGACCTCCTTTTTTCTGGATGAAAAGCCCTTAGTGATGAGGTGTGCCACATAGAAGGATTTCCTGACTGTTGTTTCGATGTGGTTATCGAAAGTGAGACCACTGTCCACCTGTGTCCCTAAGTCACTCATCACACTTTCAATGTTTAGTGTACTGACACCTATGTGGCAATTCACGAGTACATGTTTTTTTCCAAAGGGGATAACTATACATTTCTTGGCATTAAGCTTGAGCCCATGGCTCTGGCACCAAGCATCTGTTTCTGTAAGGACCTTTTGTAGAATAGCCACATCATTTGGGGATTCAGTAATGGCTCCCAGTTTGCAGTCATCTTCAAACTTTGTTAGCCAGAGTCCCTTAGTATTGGCCTGTACTTCAGAGAAGTAGATGCCAAACAAAAGTGGTCCCAGGACTGAACCTTGAGGTACTCCACTTGTGTGGAGCTGGATTTGGAGTTGGCTACTTTTACAATCTGGGTTCTGTTAGTAAGCCAGTTGGCAACCCATCGACTGATATAGGGATTTATGCCCAGCTTAGTAAGTTTATCTATGATTCTACAGTGGGGGATGGTGTCGAAGGCCTTGGCGAGGTCCAGATAGGCTGTGTGTACTGCCTTACCCTCGTCCACAGCTCTGGAGAATGATTCAAAGAAGTCAATCAGGTTCAGGAAACAAGATCGGCCCTTCACAAACCCAAACTGGGTAGGGTCCAGTGTTTGAAGGTTGCCAATGTCTTTATAAGTTCCATGATAATGTGTTCCATGCCCTTTTCTTATTCATATTAAAGCCCCTCACTGGTCCTATTGAAGCATAATACATATTATCTCAACCAGATTTTTGCGATAACAGCGGTTGTTTCCTGATCATAAATATATTCGTAAATGTGCTTGAAATGTAATACATTGTGTTTTCTTTAACAAAACAGGTGGTTTTCCAGAGGGCTATTAACACAAAGTACGCAACATACTGTTGTTGTTTCTTCATGCTCTTTACTGGCAGCGTATCACTTCTTGCAAGGCTTTCCACTGAACGTTCTTTGTCAGCCAGTGGTGTGAAATAAACGAGTGAAAACAAGAAATAAACTTATAAAATGAACCAGGTAGCAGCAAAGCCAATGCTCACCAATGAACAGAACGAAAATTTAATAAAATAAAGCGCTTTTCGTTTGCCCTATTAGCAAACTTCTTCAGACAATGTTACCATGTTACATTCAGGTTACATATACCTCCTCTTTTTTTAATTGAATAATTAATTACACAAATTAAATTAAATTAACTTCAGATAGAAATTAACTTCAGAAAGAATTACTTCTCTACATTACTTAATATATAATGAATACATCCACCTACTTGAATACAAATATATTACAAAATACTTCTAAAAACTTTTTTATATATAAAGTTAATAAAAATAGTATTTATAATTAATATTTTATAAAAACTTTAAAACCATGTTATGTTAATTTAAGTTACCATGTAGGTCCTTAAAATTCTTATGGATACTTAAACACATGTTGAATATGAAGTTTAACGCATAAAATTAATGTAAACCACCAATAATACCAAATCCATAGCAATATAAACATCCATTTTCATATGTTATTTGATTTCCTAATCTCATCTCTTTAAGCTTTTAAGCTTTAATACACTACTTAGACTACAATTTTCATTTATGCCTGGTAAATTGTATGCGTTAAGCCTAATCTGCCAAAATAACTCAAGTTCCTCCAATTTCAATGGTGAAGGGCCACCACTTACATCTGTATTTGGTTGGTCAATCACTAAGAATCTAAAGCTATGCCCAGGGTAACATTCTGTATGCTTAGCCAGGGCGTTATCTTGTTTGTACTTACTCATGGCATAAGAATGCTCATATATTCGATCCCGGAGTCTTCTCTTCGTCTTACCCACATAAAATGCTTGACATCCCTGACATTGGGCCAGATACACTACCATTCTAGTATTACAGTTAGCCCTACACTTTAACTTATACTGAACATTGTGTACAGAGAATCTATTAGATTCCATTACTAATTTACAAAAGTTACAATTTTGGCATTTATACATACCAGTAATTTTTGGCTGTTTTTTCTTTTGTTGTTCACATAGTGCCTTCAAATTCATCCCTTTCCTGAAAGTAGTCCCTGGATATTCCCCCAGTTTGGTTGCGATATTAGGGTTACTTGCAAAAATAAACCAGTTTTTTCGTAATATACCTATACAGTGGTGACTAAAGATATTGTAAGTTGTAATAAACTTTGCTTCTAGTACTTCAGGTGTAGCAGGGGTTCTCGAGTTTGTTACAGAGGGGTTATTTAATATAACTTCTTGTACGGTGACTCTCCTATCTATAGACAAAATAGGCGTGTACGTTCTCTTTGTACGTTTGTCACTTACTTCCGAAATCAATCCTAAGATTAATTCCGAGGGGTAACCTCTCTGTGTAAACATCCTCCCTAAAAGTTGACATTCCTCTTTGAAATCTTGCTCTGTGGAAGTTATACGAGCTGCCCGCACCAATTGACCTTTAACAACAGAGCGTTTTTGGTAAAAAGGGTGGCAGCTAGTAAAATGCAAAAATGTATTTGAATATGTTTCCTTCCTATAAATTTTAGCCTCATAACATTCTTGATTTACATTTTTTGTTAAATAGATGTCTAAATAGGCTATCCTATAAGTGTCAAAAGTGGATGTAAACCGAAAGAAATCAGTTGAGTTATTAAAAGTGTTTAATATTGTTTCACCCACTTTCTTATCTCCTTCTAACAGGATAAAAATGTCATCCAAAAACCGTGTATAAAAAACTAATTTTGTTTTAATATTTTCATTTTTAAACACGTACTCGGACTCCCAGTAGGCCATCACTAAATTCGCTATACTAGCTCCACATGGAGAGCCCATAGCCACACCTGTTTTCTGAAGAAAAAAATTGTCACCAAACATAAAAAAATTGTTGTATAAAACCATTCCCAACAATTCTTTTACAAGTGAGATTTCCTCTATATTAGCCCTATTTTTAACCAATACTCAGGTTACCCATTCTATTTCAGTGTCTTGTGGTATACTGGTATAAAGATCCTTAACATCCACTGTAAGGAAGTTGTGGTTAGGATTAAATTCCAACTCATTCAACTTCTCTAAAAATGACCAGGAGTCTTTACAAATTTGTGCCTCTAATTTTACAAATTTTTGTAAAATAGAATCTAACACCTTTGCACAGGGGTAAGTAGGAGACCCACGTCCGTCTACAAGAGGTCTCACGGGTGGATTCCTCAAATCCTTATGTATTTTTGGAATTCCAAATAAATATGGGTATCTTGGAAACTGCGTCGACATGTAATTGAATATGTTTTGTTCGCTACGCCCCTCTATAAACATGTCTAATAAACTATTCTTTATTCCCAAATATGCTTGATTTATCTCTGAACGAGAACTAATTTCATAAGCAGGGTCATCTAACAGTTTCACCATTCGATCAAAGTAGTCAATATTGTCGAAAATTACCAGACCTCCTCCCTTGTCAGGTTTACAGACTCTTATGTCATGTACTTTAATGAAATCCAAAAACCCTTTCTCCTTATGAAAAATAGACTCATTAATGTGGGCTTTACCTCTGTGTTTCATGTTGAAACGAATATCCAATTCACACATTTGTTCAAACACTTGGATAAGTGGATGAAGGGGCGGATTAAATGTACTAGAGATTCTAAACTGGTCATTTTGAACTGTGTTTGAATTTGCACCCATCATCAGGTTAAAATTCAATTTCCTCTTGAATGTTTTAAGGTCTACGATTGTTCTAACTTAATCACAGCTTTGTCTAGGAACATATGTGTTTCCTTTAGAAAGGAAATCTACCATATCCAAACCTATAGTTGTGGAAGAAAAATGAAACACTTTAAAATCATTTAGACTATTAGTGATTATTATAGGTTCCCTTCCTATAGGTACTGTTTCAGCTACACATGTGTGCTGGTTACTTAACACAGTCTCAGCGTCTTTGGGGGGTAGGAGTTCACAAAAGTCTTTATCGATCCGGTTCCTATGTTGCACTGAATTGACATACTGTTCTTTTAAACCATGTGATGAAAAAGGCACAAAAGTCAAGTCTTGTTTATCACCTAGTTCTATTTCTTTTTCTTTTGGTTTCTTTTGGACCATTGCTTTGGTCTCGTTCCTGTTTGGTTCCCCTCCCGAAAATTCTGGTTATTTGTATTACGTTGGTTATTTGTTTTAGCCAGTCTTTCACTTCTCCTGACTTCTGTTTGACTTTGCTCATCGTTTTTGGGAAAATCTTCATTTTCTTGTGCCATAGTATTGGACATATGGTTTGTGTGTTGAAAATTAGAACGCTGATTAGTGTAACCCATAGTGGAACTATTATCAGGAGCAGTTTTCCATACTTGGGCTGTGGAAGGAAGTGGATAAGCTTTCCCTTCCTTATATGCTGTAATATCTCGATCCAACTTTTTAGTTTTATTGCTTTTAAGTTTCACCAGATACTGATCTATACTTGAAAAAATACGACTGTATTCATATTTGTACCTGGAGAAATCACTGTCAAGTTTTATTTTAGCATCTAATTCAGCCACTTGCTCATTCAATTCTTCAACCCAAATAGTATAATGCTTAACTATGCATTCAATTAATTCAAAACCTTGACGGTCAAACAACCTCAAAAGTTCCTGATGAAAAACTGAATTAGGCACCAAGCCTGTAGGAAATTGATGCTGCCTTAAACCCTTAGGCACTATTCGGCATTTCAGACACTCTTTAAAATAAGAAATTTCCAATTGTAATTTTTTAACTTTTACTAGTAAATTGTCTAATGTTTTAAGATGTGACACTATGTCAAAAGTAATGCTATTATTACCTCCTTCCCTTGCAGACTGATTTTCCGTTTCAGGGGAACCCATTGTGAAAGAAAATCTCTCCACTAGCCAAGCTGAAAGGTCAGGCAACGCTGAATAGTTATTCCCTTGCTGTATATCCATATTAGCTCTCTGTGCTGTTAAAGCGCGTTGGTTTTCTTGCTGTATATCCATATTAACTATCCGTGCTGTTAGAGCGCGTTGGTTATGAGACAGCGCTCCATTCGCTAAGTTGCTTGAGTGAATGACTGAAGGATTACCTTCTTGTCCATTCAATAATAGACTTTCCGATTGACCAGTTGCCTGTACGTCGTCCGTTAATACAGGAAATACTGTTGTACCAGCCTCGTTAGTGTTAGGACCCATCTCCTTTCTAATAGTCGTTTTGGTGGATGCCTGCACAGATGGGTGTGCAGATTGAGTTCCTGGTATAATGGAATTAACAGTTGCAACAGGTGGCAAGCTCTGTTGAAACGCTTGTTGTTGTTTGTCTCAGTAGTCGAGCCTAAGACAAATTGACTCGACTCTAGTGAGAAGTAAATCTAGCTGGTTCATGTTAGAATCTTTTCTTGACGCTGGCATTGCTGTTGCTGTTCCAATGCTATAGCAGCTCTTCAGAATTTCTGGTGTTTTGTTCGGTTCAAAGCTGTTGGTATCTTTGCCTGCTAACCCAGAAGCCATACCAAACTACAAACGAGTGAAAACAAGAAATAAACTTATAAAACGAATTTTTAAGGACCTACATGGTAACTTAAATTAACATAACATGGTTTTAAAGTTTTTATAAAATATTAATTATAAATACTATTTTTATTAACTTTATATATAAAAAAGTTTTTAGAAGTATTTTGTACTATATTTGTATTCAAGTAGGTGGATGTATTCATTATATATTAAGTAATGTAGAGAAGTAATTCTTTCTGAAGTTAATTTCTATCTGAAGTTAATTTAATTTAATTTGTGTAATTAATTATTCAATTAAAAAAGGGGGAGGTATATATAACCTGAATGTAACATGGTAACATTGTCTGAAGAAGTTTGCTAATAGGGCAAACGAAAAGCGCTTTATTTTATAAAATTTTTGTTCTGTTCATTGGTGAGTGTGAAATAACAGCCATACATACAGTTGCGAATCACAGTTGGGAGTGTGGAAGTTAGCGTAAACCTTACTGGGTACAAGTGACTTTGTCCAAAATTTCGGAAGGTAAACAAGCTTGAAAATCTGATTCCTGCTTTGTGACATACTGTCCTCATCCCCATGTCATACTTTACATCCTCAAAGATGACAACCCCCTTTTAAAATACTCTCCCTGGTGTGAGTTTCCCTTCTGGGTGCGTAATGGCTTTCAGGAAGTAATGGCAAATGACAACAACCAGCTGTCCCGGCTCTGCCACGAAAAGTAGCTCCTTCACCGTGTCACAATCTTTTATGTTGGTGTCTCCTGTTGTGTATGTCTCTCTGTGTCTGTCAGTAGCCCCTGTTATCTGTTCTTCATATATCTTTGCAGCCACTGTGAAGCTCCCAACCAAGAAACTGCAAACATGACTGGCATAGAATCTGGTTTTGAGAATTCGTATCGGCAACACCTTCACTAAAACATTAATTTTTCAATTTTTCAAGTTATAACCCTGCCTAAACAAACTTCAGTGTAAAAGAAAACAGTGTCTGTTTGGTTTTCATTGCATTTTCGCTACCATGTACACATTGAAAAGCAAACAGTATTACCGCAAAAATCTGGTTGCTATAATACGTAAGTACCTTTGGATGATAGGATGGGTAACTGGAAATTCACCCCAGGGCTTCCACCTGTGTCACCTCTTGGACAGGGGCAATAGGTTGTGATTTTAGTGTCTGCTTGAACCAGACACCCTTGGGAACATGGGTTGTGAACTTGACTAGGCTTGTAAGGGCTCTGGGGCCGTGAGCCTATGTACTAGTCAGTGCCCTCCATTTACCCATAAAAAGAAGCATTGCACCATGTGTGTTTAGCTAGTTAACAAAATAACAGAAAATTAAAATTCAGTAAAGATAGATAATGCCAATTTCTGAATATTAACCATTTTCAATATCCGGTAATTTTGATTAATTTGAACATATCTTAAATAGAATTATATCAGTACTCTAAAGCCAGCAGTAAGAGCTCACGGGTTCCCGTAGAATGTTTTGAAACAACGATAGCACAATAGATAAAACAAAGAAGGAGAGTAATGGCCCCGCCTCTTAACCTGCAAACACTGAAAATAGGTACAAAGGTTCCTAAAAAATAGTCACGTCCAGCCAAAATCTAGACATCAAATTATCATAAAATCTGAATACCAAATAGCACGCAACTCTTTCTGCTTTGAGTAGGAGTGTGGGATGCTACTTAGAAAAGCATGTTAAAAAAGACAGAGGGACATGATTGACAAATATAGGCACATTATCAAGTAAACAATGCAAAAATATGTAGACTTTATTAACTATATTGTAGAATTCTTCCAGGCAACTTAATTTATTTTTGCTTCTGAGAAAGGAGTATGTAAGATGTGTGTCCTTTTTCATTTAAATTATTGCAGCCTCTAATATGTGGTAATTTAGTGTGTTTTTCTGTATACTAGACAGTTTAGAAAATCGCATTGTGATGGTGGGATTCAGAAAATTGTGGGAGAATATAAATCTAGCCTGAAAATGGAGACATGCCTGTGCTGGGATAAATCAGGCCCGAAAATACAAATGGTCATCCAAGGTTTGCACAGTTAAGATGTGTGGTACATGCAAACAAGGAAAGGGGAACCTCTTTTGAAGTGAGAGTATGGAAGACATGAGAAGGGGCCATAAAATAAAGTAATCTGAGACTTGAGTCAGTATTGAGCATACCTTCTTGGCATAAATACTAAGTCTTAGTTAACTTCATTTGTTTTCCAGTCATCACTTATTTTTATAGAACCAGCAGCAGAAAGCCCTGAGGAAAACATTATAGCAATAACCCACGCCTGGGTGTGGGTAATGCTGGATTTACCCACGGTTGGCGTGGTTTGGTCCCGAGGGCGAAGTGGGTTATTGCTATTATACCATGACATTATTTAAGAAAAGAAACTATTACTTTTCTTAAATAATGGCATAGTATAATGCCTGTTTACTGCCCTTCCGCAGATGTCTGGCATCCGCGGCAGTTCTGATGTACTTAGAGCTGTGGGCAAAAGCAACGGAGAAAGCAAGATCTCTGTTGCTTTTTTTTTTTTACTGTTTCGCTATGTTAAATGGGTTTAACATAGCGAGACAGCTTTAAAATAAGCAACGGAGATGTCCATTGCTTATTTTAAAACTGTCTCGCTATGTTAAACCCATTTAACATAGCGAACAGTAAAAGCAATGGAGATCTTGCTTTCTCCATTGCTTTTTTAAAACCTGTCTCGCTATGTTAAATGGGTTTAGCATAGCGAGACAGCTTTAAAATAAGCAACGGAGATCTCCGTTGCTTATTTTAAAGCTGTCTCGCTATGTTAAACCCATTTAACATAACGAGATAGTGTTTTAAAAGTAGAGTTATACTAATGGAAAAAAGTCCGGGCGACCGGACCTTTTTCCATTAGTATAACTCGATTTACAATGTGCACGCTGGCCAATCAGCGTGCACGTTTTGGGGGGGGTCATGGTATAATAGGTGTTTTAGCAGAAGTAACAAAACAAAACATCAGTGCAAGTAAAGGCAGATGCAAGTCACTGCATGTGGTGTTCCAATGTTAAGTCATTTTGTTGTTAGAAAGTTCTCTGTTTATAAATAAATTTGATTTTATTCCATACACTGTTAAGAAAAACAATGTATACACTGATAATGAATAGAATGTGTCAGCTATTGGAGCTCCAAAGAGTAGCTATGAATCAGGGTTCAACACCTCCTCTGTTGATAGCTTATGGGATATCAAACAGCAATGATTCTAGGAACATTCTAGAGCTTCACTAGTTTATATATGTAATAAAAGGAACTCCAGTCATGGCTGCAGTCTACATTGTTGTAGCTAATTACAATGAAACAGCCAACATCAGTGATGTAACAATGTAGCACAAGTTGGTTGGCTGGTTTATCATTTATGGTCATGTCAGTTTTATTTTTGTATGCCCTCATCATCATCTTGCAAAATGTTTCTGCTCTTCGATACTGTAGCCACGGATAGCTGCTGCTAAAATGACCATTTGCATTTTTATTAAAATGCTTTTCTTGCTTTGCTTTCTATTTGTTTATATGTTTCCAAACATATCATGGTGACATTTAATGATTTGTTTTCTTAAATGTAAATTTCTAAATTTCTAATTGAGAAAAAATTAAAAACAACTAAAAAAAGAGAAGTTATGTCCAAGAATGATAACATTTGCTGTTCAGTGAAAATACACAGAAGCAATTAATTAGCCTACACAATTTTCAGTAAAATGTAACATTAAAAAACATTTACTAATATTACAAGAAAATAAAAAATTGCTTTCCCTATGAGAGATAGCAAACCAAGAATACAACTTAATGTAAGCTGCTATTTCATTTGTTGAGGAACATCATTCCTGCACGTCATTAAGCCCCATTCTTCATTCCGGTGTCAGGAATGTCATCTTCTTACCGTCCTTACTTGTAAATATGAATTACACAGTCACATAATCGTGGGAAAAGAAGAGAATCTTAAGTGCAATGAATAGTAGTCCGACACTAACAGTAAAGGCACAGTGCCCGCATTACAACATGATGGCCTACGTATAGATGTAGCTTCAAAGAAATGCAATCATGCAGTTACAATTCAAATGACTGTCCATCAGTGGTCATGAAGCCCAATAAATGAAATCAGAAAAGCAGTAAAGCTTTAAAATCACGTTCAGTAGGATCGTGCTGAGAGACGGCCTGCTGAAATGGATGAGTCTTCAGGTAACACTTGCCCTCGTGTAAAACTGTGAAGTAAGCAAAGATTTCAGTGCGATACCCTAACCGGGAAAAGCTGAAAGACGCAAACAAACAAACAATTCTGTCAGTTACCTCCAGACAAATTCAGAACATATTTCACTACCAGACTACCTGCATTAGAAGAAACTTCTATTCAAAGAAATATCATCATATATAAACCAAGTGTAGTTTGACAGAAGTGCTGTTTTTTTTTTTTTTTATACTGATTGGTTACAGTGTGGAAAAATGCAGAAGTTTGTTTTCTTTTGTGAGAACAGGAGTTTTAGCCTCTCACAATGAAATCAACCCTTCAAATAGGAATCTGCTTTTAAGAATGTATTTCCTTACAGAATGTACAGAAAAGCATAATTAATTGCTGCTGTCCTTCTCCAGGAAATACACGAGCTAAAGGCTGGTTGCTATAATGTGTGCGTGTGGGACCTTTGAGAATAATCCACCACAAGTTTGAGTTTATATTTGTTTTTTTCTCTTCACGTTAAATATTTTTGTGAATTAAGTAATATGTAGTTCCTTTATTTTTGCATCAAGTCTTTATGAAGGTATTAACTGTACACAAGACAATGAAAGATAAATATTTTTGATGAGTGTATTTGTTATATCCCATTATGAGGATGATACCAGTTATAGGATGATTTACATGATGTGACAGCAGTGTAAAAGTTATGGTCATCAGGATGTCCTTGGCTAAAGTGCCTTTTTCTTTTCTGTGCATTACCCATACTTGTATGGGGAAGGGCTCTCGCAAATGATATGATAGTTAATAGACTGGGTTTACTATCACAATGCCGACGTGCACTTGCACGGCTATGAAGTATTCGAACAACAGATGTTCGAATACTTCATATTTCGGCAGGTGATGTGAGCGAATGTTACCATTGCGAATGGACTGTGTATTCGCAGTTCTAACGTTCGCTCATGTGAGGGGATCGCGGTACAGTGCGGTTAGGGAAATACATCCCTTTCCTCACTGTAGTGCGATCTCGGAGTTGGAATATTAAGTTGGGGAGGTGTGGGGGGCTTGCCCCCCTGCATAACTGTGTGTTTAGGCTGGTTAGGTAGGTAGTTACAGGATGGGTGGGAGTGCTGTGTATTGCCGAAAATGTCGTGAGCGACATTTTCGACAATACACAGCTGTTTTCAACTTGAAGTAAATTCGGAAATGTTCATTTCCGATGTATAAATTCGAAAATGCAGACACGTTTTGTTCTGATTTTTGAATTTATGATAGTAAACCATAGACTGTCTTGTTGCCTAGTTAAAACTGTTTGCACTATGAAGGTATCAAATGGCTGGAGGTTTTGTAGGTGAGTATGGTTCCCATGTTTTAGGCATCCATGTTCTTGGTAATGCCTCTAGTCAGATATAATACTGCAAGACTGTCTCCTGTTAATATAAGATGTGTAGCTAGGCCAACGTTATGTTCTTTTAAAATTTTTTTTGTGATAGTATTATCTGTACTTCTCTCTTCCAATGTTTATAAGTCTAGGAAATCTGGATAAATTGTATGAACTCCATGTTACATAAAGTCATTTGTTTGGAAACTAGTCTGACTCTAGTGTTGATTCAGGTCCAACGTCCTCCATAAAACTAGAAGCAACTAAAGCTGGATTTTGTAAGGGAAAGCCAAGCTGTCATTAGGACAAACTTGATGGGGCATTGCCATATTTGTTGGATATTTCATTTTATTCTATTTTTCTCTTTGAAGCAGTGCCTTTTATTTCTTCTTCTTGTATTTATATTGAACTAGCACTCACATATACCAGTTTCTCTTTAGGGTTCCATACATAAGTGCACACTATTCTGACAATACAAAGTATTTACAGTCTAAGGTTTTTCAAAGTAGAGGTCTCCAAAACTTCCATATGCTGAGTTTCCCCCTTCCTACCTAATTGAAATTAAATGGGTGGCCATATAAAATACTCCAGCATTATGGAGTTTGCAGTGTCAGTTTATAACCTGCTTCCATTTTCTCCTTTTTGCTGCTGCATTAAAAATTTGTTTTCAGCGAAGTCCTCTTTTTACTCGGTGTTACAGAATGTGTATCTACATTTTACATGTTGCCTGAGGGTTTGCATCAGTTAAGTAAAATATTTATTGCGCTCCTCTTTTGTTTTTTGTACAGATTCAAGCATCGGACAGAGGCTCTCCTCCTCGAAAGACCGATCATATATTAACTGTCAACATTCTAGATGTTAATGACAATCGTCCAGTAATTCAGAACCGAAACAGCTACAATGTTACCATCAATGAGGTACATTTCTGAAATTACTGCATTTTATATTGAATAAACTTTGTTTTATAGGTTATGTACTATGCTGTGCATTTGTTAGCAGATTTGCTGAAGTAACCTCAGATGTTTCATTTTTCAACAGATAAAGGAGCTTTGGTTAAAGGTAATCTTATAGAATTTAAAAAATTGACTACAGCCTAGATCAACTCCATGTGCAATGCAGTAGATCAGAGTTTGACAGATAATTGTGAGATTAATTTAAAGATTCTTATGGGATTTACATATTGTAAATATGTAACTGTCTAGCATAGTATCTGCCTCAGTGTGAGAATATTTAATTTGAAATTCATTTCATAAAAATTTTATATTTTTATGACAGCTGCCTACTGTGAGCCATATTGTTAAGTCCTTTCCTGTTCTTCTCCTCTGACATCCCCTCTCAAGCGTCTGGCTTCTTACCATGAACTGGTGTGTGTGCGTGTGTGTGTTTGTGTATGTGTGACAGTAACCAAAATATAGGCAGTGAGGAGATGAGGATGATCATGTTTGGTAACATCCCAACATCTGTGTCCTCATCCCTCTTCTGCCCAGTACCCAGTGTATGTTTTGTAATGCACTTGCTACTGGAATGGCTAAGGACAGTATCATTTTGCTAAAAAAAAAAAAACAAAAAACAAATCTGGGGTAGGTGAGCTGGGAAAAGTGGCGATCAATCCCTACCCCTTGCCTCAGTTCTAACAGACTGGGATCACTGAATGGGCATCACTTGCACTACTACCAGGGCATTCAGAGACGGAGGGTTTGCATAATGGTTAAGGTCTTAACTTCACAAATACAAGGTACAGGGTTTGATCCTGACCTGTAGTTATTAACTAGGCTTGTAATGTGCAGCCAGCATCTTAAATTTGTTTGAGTTGACATTTAATAAATCGGTGGTATTGCACCCCTGTAAACACAACAATTGCAGAGAATAATGTTGCATTCTACACCCTAAGAACAAAGCATATGACTCAAAAACTTTAGAGATTCCAATCAAAGAAAATAGAGCAGCTGAAAAAACCTGACCATGATCTTAAAGACTATAGGAACTATGTCTGTTCTCTGCATCCTACAGATGAGTTAGGTGGCACCTGTGTTTGGCATGTAAAGCCAGGAATGATGCATTTTTTGTAAAAAACATTCACCTAACGTATACAACCAGTGAAGCCTGCATGATATCAAGCAAACAATTATTTAAAATTGTTATTAATCTTTGAAAAACAGACCACTCGATATAATTTTAAGGTCCTCACATTCAACAGTGGTAAATATTATGTGGGCAGCAGAAAATATCAGCCCAGTATAATGACAGTCAAGACTCTTTTGATGTGCAGTTGTGTATAAGCATGAAACAAAACTGAAAAGTCCAGTAATCTATTAGTATTTTTACCACAGCTGTAGTTCAGAAGGTAGTTGGGGTTGACATAATGGTTAAGGTGTTCACCTTGGAAGTACAATATATAGAGTTTGTTCCTCACCTTTAGAGAAAAATTGGCTAGGCTTAAAATGGACTGTAAGGGCAGCCAGTCTAATTACTTACCTAATTACAACCTAAACAGCTATACTTAATTTTATATTTTTAACAGAGATATACAATTAGCAGCTTACTTCCACAGTATGCAGATCTGCATGCCAGAAATCATTAAGGCTGCCATCTGATTCTATAGCCTTTAATGTCATTAGTGGTGTCACATGAGTAAAAATTAGCAATGTTTCCAAGTGAAGCTGTTTTGTAGGTAGTATATATGATATCATCACATTAACAGTTTAATTTTCCAAAGTAAATAAATATATAGATTGTAGTTTCTCTCCATGAATGGGTTTTCACAGTTGTCTAGGGGTTTATGTTCACACAGTAAAGTAAAACTTCATCGAATGGCTATTCCATGAACAGTAATCCCTGAACTGCAGTTTCATAGAAGAGTGAAATCATTGTAAAAAAAAATCATTGAAAGATAATAGTTGGCCAACAGCAAGGAAGTAACCCACGATATATACCAACTCCGAGATCACACTGCAGTGGGGGAAAAATGCAAATTTTAAAGGGTTTTGTTTAGTTTACCTTATACATTGGTTTCTTCAGTGTGTGAACATAGACCCGTCTTTTTAGTGATAATTATCACAACATAATTTGAATAACATAGTAATGGGGTAATAGATTTGAGTTCTACCATTGCATCTGCCCTTCTTGATTAAAAAATATATATGTTTATTATTTATTCAAACACTGTCTAATATTCCTGCATTCTATTCTCTAAATTCTATTCTGAAATTCCTATTCTCTACCCCCTGACATTAGATGTCTAAACACAACTCAGGTTACCAACTCCAAAAAACAGCTTGAACTCCAAAAAACCTCACTTACAGCTCCCAAACACGGTAAATAACCGTGAACGAATATAAAAGTTGTTGATTTAACAACTTTTATATTCGTTCACGGTTATTTACTGTGTTTGGGAGCTGTAAGCGAGGTTTTTTGGAGTTCAAGCTGTTTTTTGGGATTAGATGTCTAACTAGTAAGCATACTTTCAAAGCCCTACTAAAAGATCTCCTATTCAAAACTTGGATATGTTCCTGTACAGAACCAGACTGATTTCACCTATTCCTGACTTCGACATTCCTAGATCACAGGTGTACTGTGTAGCTTCACTTAGTGCATAGTACCGTGAACCAGAAACCAGAATAACTGGACAAAAAAGAAAGGCAGCTGTGAACACAAAATCACTCATTTAATCCACAGGAAAGTAGAATAAAAATTAATGCTCCACAAATATCAAAATGCGTTTTCGTCCGAGAACCACCCAGACTTCATCAGATACATTCTAAATGAGGTAAACCCCCTATATATAACATTCATCTTTTTCAATTAAAACGCTGATTACCATTTAAAGGTGTATGTACTATAAAAAGAAAATTAGAAACTGCCTGCATACCAAACCAATACAAATGATTTCTTCCTAAAATCAAATAACATAATGTACATCTCTAAGAAGCACTTTAAAACTTGTTCTTGAAAGAAATATCAAAAATAAAAATATGAACACCATTCAAAGTTAAAATAAGGTACAATGAGTAATTGTAACGCAATACAAACAAAACTATTTAGTTAAAGTTTGGCAGACCTTAACTTTAGTAGTGGTGCCAAAGAAATATTGCCATTTAATCTGGGGTACCTATTGTCCTCCAACACAATTTGCCAATTCTAATTTAGTTTCCCAGGGACCCCTCATGTCCCTGGGAACTCCTTCAATGACAAAAAACTTAAAATGAGCTTCTGCACATTCCAGGGCATGTTTGAAGAGAGCATTTTTTTATATTTTTATTCCTGACATCATTAAAGTGCTCGTAGATTCTGCATTTTAACTGTCTCTCAGTTTTTGCCACGTAAAAAGCATCACAGGAATCACACATTACCAAGTAGACAACTATGGGAATTACAATTGGAATACACCCTTCCAACCAAGTACTTTTGTCTTGCTCTAATAAATATATCTTCCCTATGGAGATGTACTGTGAACCAGGTGTTTAGGCCACCTTTATAGTTATGATTTCTAGTTTATGACCCTGTTTGTCTGTGGAAACCTCTTTTTGAATTTATGTTCAAAGCAATTCTGTATTTGTTGTATAATATCTTGTTTAATTGTTTCTCAATATTCTAACCACTGTATGCTGCATCAATTGTAAAACTCTGATTTTTACTCCTTTTATATGTTCTATGCTCTTTGTACAAAATAGCTATGTTTATAAAAACATTTTTATTATTTTTTTATAATTTTTTACTATGTATTTGGAGCTTTTCTTCCCGGGCATCCGCTGAAAACTGTCACCTTGTGTTCAGTCACACTAACCTGGTAAACAAATGGAAAATAAATAAATGAATTAATATATTTACTTTAATTGTGGCAAATGCCTAATATGTTATCTCTAATAATACTACTACCAATAGTTTAATATTTTATATTGACATTCTGCCAGTTCTCATAGTAAAATATTTATGATATTTTGAGATAAGTATTGTACCTACTGTGATTCATTAAGGTAAATATAATCTAATATTAGTTCACAATTATATCAACATAGGCAACTTGGTCTTTGATGGCTTAGGCAAATTTGTTTAAATCTGATTTTTTTTATAAAAGTTGTATTTGAATGAAAATGCATTTAGCTAAATGTATTCTTTGAAAGAAATTCTGATTGATCACATATATCATTGTAGTACTTGTATAAGTCAGTAGCTTTAGTATTTAGCAATGGGGTTTTGGTTGGGATTACACATAGTTATGATTATTCTCAAGCTTATGGATAGTACTAGATCTATGTTTTGGGAATCAATTTTAGTTTTAATGTTTAGTTTTGGATATAGCTAAGGTTCAGGTTAGGTTCATAGTTTAATTTAGATGTATGGTTGGGTAAGGATTACAGTATTTAGGTAGGGTTGTGGATATATTAGATGTTTTGTCCTGTATGTGGGTGTTTATCATAAAACATACTGCACTAATTCTGTATTCTGTTACATTTTGTCGGCATGTTAAGAAATCTGTTTCTGATGAAATGGATTTGGATTTTTTTCTTTACTATTTGACGCAGTAAAGTTGCTTTTTATCATTTATTTTCAAAAAAGATAACCGTGCATCTTTTCTTTTGACAACAAAAATCATAAATTTTGACTGATTTCCTGCTTTTACACATTATTTTAATTTATTTTGACTGGGTTAGTCTCAGTAGGGTAGTAATCTCTTTTCAGGGGAGACTCTTAGAAGTATTTTATAGTACTAGGGAAAAATGTATTAGGGCATCAGGAACTCCCCCACTCTTTTTATAGGAGGAAATGCTGCAATGAGTCAGCGGGTGGTTGGTTGCTGTTCCTGTCACTGGAAATGCTGTAGAAATTGCTACAGTGGCTTCTAATAGTTTACCTGGTGAATTGCCTGTCAACATGATGAGTGTTGAAGAATCTGAGATAAAAATATGGCTTTGTAGAGTCATAGTGGGTAAAATTAATCCTGAGGAAATAGTTGTTCCTATGGTAAAGGAAGTGATATTAGATGATAAATGGAAGGAAGTTACTCTTGTTCCTGTTTGTAGTTATTTCAAGGATCAGGTAATGTACTTCAAACACCAAAATTTGTTCTTAGTGTTACAGTATGCTACTATTGTGAAGATATCACGGACTGAACTTGTTAGGAACAATACAAGAACAAATCCATTACCTGTGGTATGTATTTCATTCGCTAAAAACATTACTGATTGGTATGCTGTCTGTGACTTTATTGTTGCTCCTTTGTGGTTTATGATTTGAAACATTCATGTGTTTATACACATGGCAAAAAACACCTTTTGTGATATCACCTTAGAGACTGCTGAGATTGTAGATCGATTTTTACAGCAGGTGGACATTAGTAATACTTTTATTTGGCAGTATTTCTCACTTTACTGTGAAGTATTTTTGATGTTAAGAAAATGTATGGTAATGGGGTTGTGGAATGGGTTGTGGGAATTGTGGGTTTTGCTATTTATGCAGCATGGTAAAGTGAAGCATATTCTAAGTGTCATTCTATTAATGACTATAGAGCATGTACGTACTGTAGTTCCTTATCACATCTGATTCAAAATTGTGCTGAGTAACGTTGTACTAAGTGTGGTACACTAAGCCATTCTGCTTCCAATTGTGTTCCTTCTCATAAGGAATATAAAACTGTTGGGCATTTTGAGTTTGACTGTCCCAAGTTACTTACAAAAGATGTAGAGGAAGTATGCAGAATGCTAAACATAAAAATAATATATCAGGGGCTAAGGAAAATATTATATCACTACATATCAAGGCTGTGCAAGAAAATGCTCCTCTTACTGCTTTCAAGTATTGGATATAGAAGAGGTACCTGATAGTGATTCTGAAGATACTTTACAAACTACAGTAGCAAGATCCATGGAGGAAGGGGGGGGGGGGTTAAGGATGGTGATGTTGGAGACGTATGAACTTCTGGAAATGGATGAAAATAGCACCGCTCTTGGTAAGAGGGTACATAGAAGTAAGATGAGACAAGAGGCTTCTAAACAGCTTGTAAAAAAAGGAAAAGGCTAGCCATCTTATTAGCAGTTTGTGAGAATAGCAGCCATGTTGTATGCAGTTTGTGTGAATAGCAGCCATGTTATTAGCAGTTTGTGTGAATAGCTTGAATAATGAACACTGCAGATTTTACATTTTTTGTTATGTGGGCAAGGGATGATATCTGTTTGATGTAAGATAACATAAACTTGTTTAGAGCTTTGCAAGAATTTATCTTCTGGTATAGCTATTTTGTTTAATTCCAGTATTTCTTAGATACATTAATTGTTACTCCAGGGTTAAATCTAATGGTGATATGCAATTCGGGGTGGGGATTTTTACATTCATTGTTTATGATACTAATGAGAAAAAAATCTAGGGCAAGACATATTTTGTATAATGCAAAGTTTTTTAAAGGGCATATTGTCCCATTATTGCTGTAGGGGATTGGAACTGCCATATGAGAGCCAAGAAGAAAGTGCAAATGTAAATTTACTGAATGAGACATTAGACTCTTAACAATCGTGTTTTAAGACCTTACATGGGGCCAACTTATCATAGAATGAGATTATCCACTGAGATTTAATATTTTTCTTGTACAGATTTTTTTCTTTCATTTATATTCCTATTCATATAAATATAACTGATTGTATGGCATTGGTTTTTGAGCCTGCTAGCAATTTATAAAGTTTAACAGTTGGCAAAGATGTTAAAAAGTTAAATGGGTATGTCGAAAGAACAATAGAATGGAACGATATGTTGCATCTGTTATGGGAAAGAGTTGTTGTGTCTTTTGGCTTTTCCCGGTTAGGGGTCACCACAGCGGAACTCCAGTCTGCTAATGATTGGCAGTAGATTTTTACATGCCAAGTTGCCAGCTCTGATGCACAACCTTCAACGAAGGTGCGCCCATTCACGTATGTCTCCACACAGAAGACGCTCTAGCTTAAAATCGAATGGGACAACGTCTTACTGTGAGGTGATGACGCTACCGCAACACCACTTATGGGAAAGAGTAATCACTTTAATTGACTTTAGTGAAAACTGGTCACAGTGATGGACTCTTTATAAAGCAAAACAAAAAATTGTATTTTGCTCTGTAGAAAAATAACTTCTCCATAAACAAAAATAATAAGCTTTTCTCTGCTTGGAAGAATTATGAGTCTGCAGATTCTGATGTTTGCTGAGAAAGTGTGTGTGTGTGTGTGTGTGTGTGTGTGTGTGTGTGTGTGTGTGTGTGTGTGTGTGTCCCAAAGACTCCCCCATCTGTAGAATAGACTCCCTCTCCATGTCAAGCAGAGTACCTCTTTAGCCCTCTTTAACAGGAACCTGAATGACTGGATGGGAAACAGAAAATACACCCCTGGGATCCCACCTGTGTTCCTACTGGACATGAAAAACAGGTGCTGACCTTGTGGGAACATGGAAGAAATTCTTGGCTAGGCTTATAAGGCCTTCTGGCCAATAGCTTAGTATCATCCTATGAACTTATGAATGCTTACAGCTTGTGTGGACGTTAGGGTTAGGGCGCGGGTGAGGTGAGTGAGCGATAGTGACAAACATTAAGGTTAGGGTTTGGGTTAAGGTAAGTGGATAGTTAGTGGTGTATGTATAGTTTAGTGTAGGGTTAGGTGTAAGATTTTAGGTGTATGTGTGTAGATTGCGGTTTGGTGTGCTTGTGTTGTGTGTATGTGTTTTCGAACAGCAAATTTTTTCCCTAGGAAAAAATTGCTGTTCTGTATGTTCGATGTTTTCAGCGTATGCTGAATAGGGGTCGATATTAGAACATTCTAAGTTTTGAAACTTCGATGTTCTAATATAGACCCGATATACATGTCATTACCTATGGATTCTATAAATATTTGTCTGAGGTACTGTATTTATTTTTCTCAGTGTATGAATTAAATGGTTAAATACAGGTATAACAAGTGAGTCTGCATGATATTGTTATAAGATTTATATTTAAAAAGAAAGGGCACAAAGAAGATACTCAAAATTGGAGGCCCATTATGTTAAGAAATACAGACTATAAAAGGCTCTGTAAAGTACAAGTCACACTAAGTCATGTTTTTCTCACATTTCTTAGAGGTTTTTTTGGAATGAAGGTGTGACTCAGTATCGAAGTGCTTTGTGAAATCATTAATAGTATTACTCATAGTAAGAAAGGCCTGCTTATTTTATGCGATATACAGAAAGCCGTTGATACGATTTTATATAAATGTTTGAAAGATATATTGAAATACTATAGTACTGGTACTAAATGTTTTGCACATTCTACCCAGTATTTATAAAAAATTCTGGGTTAGGCATTTAATAAATGGTCACCTTGGTAATAAAATTTAAATTTAAATTTGCTGAGGTGCTAAACAAGTTGGCACAGTATCATGTTATTTAACTTGGTGATGAGTACTGTTGTGGAGGAATGTTCTAGATCATATAAGGATGCTTTACGGGGAAATAGTGCCATGCTTTATTTTACAGCTATGTTTCTCTTATGTTGATGCTTTTAATCTTATACTTGAAATATTATATTGATACTACCCTTTCGGAGGTTAAAACTGTATTACAGAAAGTGAGATTGTTCTTTAATACGCAAAAATGTGTTGGTTTTGGTTCAACTCCATCTTCAAATGAAATTTGGTTTGTGCATGACAAACACACTATTTTAGTTGTACCTTTAAGTGAGACGCACACATTTCTGATCCAGTGATATTGTCTTCTTGATATGCAAATGATTCTAGATATTAGTATTGTTTCAAATTATATTAAATACAATTATAGTAGAAAAATAATTATTTCTGGCAAGTTTTTCCTATTCCAAAGGAAAAAAAAAAGAGAATATACTTCTAGATATCTTTTTTTACATTTTTGGTGGGGATACATTAAATCCTGGTAATAAAAATGCTTTATGTATTTATTTTGTGTGAAAAAGATGACAATGTCTATTTAGCCTTTTTTCATTTATACTGGATACATCTTCGGATTGGATTTGTTTATTAAATTGTTATGGAAAAAATGAAAATAGTTGGAAGTGAGTTTATAGGCAAATGTAGGGGGGTATACCATTACAACTTAAAGGAATACACTCATCAAATAATTACTTGGAAACTTACTCAGTTCCTTTATCAATTAAGTCCAGAAAACTGTGCTGTTTGTGTGTAACTATGTATGTGATGGAGTCTTACTTTTTTGATAAGCCATGAGAAAATATTACTCTCATAGGTTCATAGGTTGGTACTAGGCTATCAGCCCTAGGGTCTATACAAGCCTAGCCATAACAATTCCCTGGCTATTTCTTCCCACATTATTTACTTTCCTGGACCCCTGTCTAGCAGGGCGACTGACGTGATCCCTGGGGTGAATTTCCTTTCTCCCATCCAATCGTCAAGGTTCCTGTTGAAGAGGTCCAAAGAGGCACTCTGCTTGACATGTATGGGCAATCTATTCCAGAGTCTGGGGAGTCTCTGGGTCTCTTGTTTTTACAAAATATTAACCATAGAAAACAAAGGTTACACAATATTTAAGAAAATCAAGACATTTTGTGGAGACTCCTAATAGGCAAATTACCGGTTATAGGTGACATGAAGTACAAGTTTAGAGATCAATGTTTTGTCTTATTTTCACATTTTTTAAGACTGTTCCTGAATTCAGTTATTTTGGCAAATGCTGCTTTGTTTTTATAATGTTGATTTTTTTTTTTACCTATCCCGTTACATATGATTCTGTATGGATATTACTGTAGGCCTTTGCCTATTGATGGATGTTTCACAGATATATTTATTTTTTTAAAAACATTAAGTGCTTTCATTTGTGAATTGTAAATATACACACTCTCCAAAGCCAAGAACACAGCATCCATGGGACCTGACAGTATCCCAGGCTGCATTCTACACAAACTACAAAATGAACTGGCACCCTACCTAAGTACCATGTTCAGTCATAGCCTCACCTCAGGCTTTGTGCCCACAGAATGGCACACCACGATAGTTATTCCACTCCACAAAAGGGGAGCCACGACGGACCCCAGGAACTACCGTTCCATTAGCCTGGCGAGCCTGGTCTGCAAGGCCATGGAACATATCATGGAACTCATAAACAAAGACATTGGTAATCTCCAAACTCTGGACCCTACTCAGTTTGGATTTGTAAAAGGCAGATCATGTCTCCTAAACCTGACTGACTTCTTTGAAGCAGTCACCAAAGCCATAGATGAGGGTAAAGTGGTTCACACAGCTTATCTAGATCTCACCAAGGCTTTCAACACCATCCTCCACTCTGGAATTATAGATAAGTTCACTAAACTAGGTATAAATCCCTATGTCACAAGATGGGTTGCCAACTGGCTCACGGACAGAACCCACACTGTGAAAGTAGCGGACTCCAAATCCGACTTCAGACCAGTGACAAGTGGAGTACCACAGGGTTCAGTCCTGGGTCCTCTCCTGTTTGGTATCTACTTCTCTGAAGTTCAGGCTAACACATAAGGTCTTTGGCTAACAAAGTTTGCAGATGACTGCAAACTAGGAGCCATAATCGAAATTCCTAATGACGTGGACATCCTACAAAAGGGCTTCACTGAGACAGATACCTGGTCTCAAAGCCATGGCGTGAGGCTCAATGCCAAAAAGTGTATTGTCATTCCCTTTGGTAAAAACTCTGTACCCATGAGCTACCACATAGCTGGTAGTCTATTTAATGCTGAAAATGTGATGAGAGACCTTGGAACACAGGTAGACAGTAGTCTCTCCTTTGATAATCACATCGTCACAGTGGTCAGGAAATCCTTCTACATGGCTCACCTCATCACAAAAGCTGTCTCATCCAGAAAGAAAGAGGTCATTGTTCCCCTCTACTCATCACTCATTAGACCCATTATAGAGTACAATGCCCCTTTTGGTATGTACCTCACAAGACATCTACAACAGCTGGAAAGGCCACAGAAATACACCGTCTCAAAAAACTCCAGCTTTACTCCATTGCATATCGCCTACTCAGAGGCGATCTCTGCCTAGCATACAAAGCTATGTCAAACTCAGAGCTGTTGGACATGCTCCACTTAAAGAAATCCCAAACTCTCCAAGCTAAACGCTCTAGGGACCTAAACCTTGTCACCACAATAAACAGAACATGCTGGAGGGATAGATTCCTGTCCCAGAGACTTCCCATACTCTGGAACAGACTGCCTATCTATGTTAAACAGAGCTCCTCATTAACACTCTTCAAGAAAAATCTTGATGATTGGATGGGAAATAGGAAATTCACCCCAGGGATCACTTCTGTGGCTCTGCTCGACAGGGGCACAGGAAAATAATTTTCTTGGGTGGCGAAAGCCAGGGAATATTTTTGGCTAGGCTTATATAGGCCCTAGGGCTAGTAGCCTAGAACCTACCTATGAACCTATATTTCATCAGATTCTGATGAAAGAGGTTTAGAATTCATGAACAAAAGCGCTTAATTTTTATCAATTTTGGCTATCCTAAAGTGCTGATTCCTAATCCTGTCCATCCTTATCACATCCAGTGCAAATCTTAACATCTTTAACTCTGCCATGTCCAGCTCTGACTCCTGCCTTTTTATCAATGCTACCATCTCCAACCCATATAACATAGCTGGGCTCACTACCCTCTTGTAGACCTTCCTTTTCACTCTTACTGGTACCCTTCTGTCAGAAATCACTCCTGGCACTCTTCTCCAACCACACCACCCTACCTGTACTCTCCTCTTCACCTCTCATCCACACTCACCATTACTCTGAACTGTTGCTCCCAAGTAATTAAACTCATCCACCTTCGCCAGCTGTACTCCCTGCATCTTCAGCATTCCTCTATCCTCCCTCTCATTCACACACAGATATTCTGTCTTCATTCCTCTCCTCCTTAGAGCATATTGACATCTCTCCAGGGTCTCAACAAGCTGTTCCCTACTCTCACTACAGAACATAATGTCATCTGCAAAAATCATAGTCCACAGGGACTCCTGTCTGATCTCGACTGTCAACCTGTCCATCACCATTGCAAATAAGAAAGGGTTCAGAGCTGATCCTTGATGTAATCCCACCTCCACCTAAAATGCATCAGTCACTCCTATCGCAAACTTCAACCCTGTCACACTACCCATGTACATATCCTGTACCACTCTTACATACTTCTCTGCCACTCCTGACTTCCTCATACAATACCACAACTCCTCTCTAGGCACCTTGTTATATGCTTTCTCTAAGTCCACAAAGACACAATGCACCTCCTTCTGATCTTCTCCGTCAATAGCCTCAGAACAAACATCACATCTGTTGTGGTCTTTCCTGGAATGAAACCATAATGCTGCTCACTATTCATCTCTTCCCTTCTTAACGTAGCTCCCACTATTCTTTCCCAGAACTTTATACTGTAACTGATCAATTTTATCCCTCTATAGTTGCTAAGCTCTGCACATCACCCTTAATTTAAGAAAAAATGGTGTACCAGTGGTAGGAATTAAAAGAAGTTGAAAAAAGGCTATAAAAGACAGAAGGAAAATGTTTGACAACTTTTATGAAGGATAAGACGTTTTGTAAAGAATTTTATTAAATATATTACCACTGAAATTAAATATAAGGTGATAGAGGCAAGAAAATGGACTGACTATAGTGAAGAAGAAACAGTAAACCATTTTGATTGTAAAAAGAGTAAATAATTTTGTGAAAAGTTTAAGAATGAATATAGATGGGAAGTTTTAAATGTATAAATATGAATATATCATATTGGAGGTATGGTATGATGATGAGGTATGATAAGGTGCGGAAAGATATTGATAAATGGGATAAAGTACTGTTGTGACAATACGGTGCTATGGAAAAATGTGAGATTTGTTATATAACAAGAAAATGAAAGAGGGTGTTGTATTAGCTGAAATAAAAAGATGGTTGTGGAAGAACAGGTGGGGCAATAGAAGGTATATAGAAAAGAAAATATGTGTATTGATAACTAGTACGAATGTGAACAAAAAAAGATGTTTAAATATTTGATTTTTTTATATATGCTATAAAATTATTGTAAATGTTAATTAAGTGCACCTCTTTTGTGCATGCTCTGAGTTCTTGCATTACTTCTTACTGCAGATGTTGTACAATTTGCATGCAGGAGAGATGGTGGAGGTAGAAGATGTGTTGCTGTGGAGAATGTGGATAACGTTATTTATGTGGAAAGACAAGTTCAGTTACAGAATGTGGAATGTACAAGTAATCAGCATTTAGATGACATTAGAAGAAGCAAATAAAGTTTATAATGGAAATCACACCATGTAGTTTAATGGACACTAAGCATTGTTTTATGATAGAAAGATGATGCAGTGATTGATAGGCACTATATTTGGGACCAGATGATTGTTCCTATGGGCATTATAATAAAGGACATAAGATCAATAATTCTTCTATGTAAAGAACAATTTTATGACATGTCCTTTGAGACTGAGAGTCACATGGACAGATGCCCACTGTGAAAACAAAAAGTGTGTTTAAGGAATAATTTGTTTTCAGGGCAAGGAAATAGACTTAAAAATTATTATCTGTTTAATTCAGAACTGATAAGACAGGAGAGTGTAATGTCAAAAAATGTTTATATGATTTATGTTTTTCTTTTTCCAGTATAACAAAATCTACAGATGAAAGAACATTGTGGAATGGTAGTTGGGAGATGGAAGCAGTGTTAAAATTTAAAAATGACTTGGTTATATACTTACCCAGTGGGATTTTTGTAAATGTGAATAGGGGAATTTGTTGACATACATACTTAAAATTTACAAGTTATCAATACACATTTTTTTCTTTTCTATATACCTTCTATTGCCCCACCTGTTCCTCCACAACCATATTTTTAGACTTATTTCTGTGGAAGTATTAATCATCTAATTGATTAATGTGAAAATAAATTGGGTACAATCAGAGTGGGGGGAAGGTCATGATGAATAAATGTGTACAAATATAGAATTTTAACCAAAAGGTTACACTATTGGATTGATTGTGAGAAAAGAGAAGAAGAAAATATTAATAAAGGTAGTATGGGAGTACATGATAATGATTCAGAGCTAAGAACAGAAAAAGAAAAGGAATGATGCTTCTAGTAGGGAGGAACAAGTGGAAGAACTTGAAGATATTGATAAAAGAGGTGGATTTCAACAGCAAAAATTCAGAAGTAGAAGAAAGGAATGCACATTTTATAAGGAAGAAAGCAAGATTGTGGCTAGGGAAAATGATTTTTTCCAAGGATAAAAAGTATGGGAATAATGTATTTTCCCCTTTCAGTTAACTTTAATAGTAATGTAGGAAGAACACTGGCCATTTTACAGTGGTGTAAACAAAATGAAGGTGATGTAATTTGACTGTTGGACATTAAATTTATTACTAAGCAAAAGAGATTACAATTTAAACTATTATGGGGGTGAGATGGTGTGGAATCTTGGAATGGATAGGTGTTCATGTTTTTTAAAGGAGAAATAAAAGTATTTGCTTTTTTAATTGTATTTGGAGATGAGAACAGTACCCGTGGTGGTAGTGCTGCAGTAGCATTGTCGCCTCACAGTAAGACGCTGTCCGGTTCGATTCTCAGCTAGAGCGTCTTCTGCGTGGAGACATGCGTGAATGGGCATACCTTCGTTGAAGGTTGTGCGTCAGGCCTAGCAAGCCGGTACGTAAAAATCAACTGCCAGTCATTAGCGGACCGGAGTTCCGCTGTGGCGACCCTAACTGGGAAAAGCCAAAAGACACAAAAAAAAATTTGGAGACAAGAACAGTGATATAAGATGGGGTGTGGATGTTTATAGACTAATAGGATTTTGGTCAAATGGTGGTGGTAAAGAGTGTGGAATTATTTGTAAGATTGAAAATGTATTTGATGGTTAATATGAACATTATTATGGGTGATTTCAATTGCAATATTAGGAAGAAGTTATGAAGACTGGGATGGATGTTAGAAAATTAAGAGAATTTGTGATTGTGGTAAGATGAAAGCTTGGTCTAAAGCGAGTATACATATAGAAAGGGAAATAGAGAAAAATTATTTTTCAGTTATCAGAAAATGTGTCTGAAGTAGATTTTATTTATTTATTTTTTTTGGGGGGGGTCATAAAGCTATTTGGATGGAGTGTGAGAACAATAACAATTTTATTGCACATGGAAAGGGGCAAAATGGTAAATCTTAATTATGTCGATCAAAATTGATTTTCAAAAAGAAACCAGTGCTGGTAGGATCATTTATCTTTGAGATTTTTTTTGTTTGAGTCATGGGCTAGGTGGTGGATGGAATTTAAAGTTGAGTTTAAAGAATATAAAAGTTTTTTTATGTTGTTATAAGAGAGAACAAAAGAGAATGACTATTATAATAAAATGTGTAAGAAATTTTTGACCAGTCTTAAAGAAAATACTATTTTTTATTAAATATATTTTGAAAATGAAAAATGTGAAGGTTTGTTGTTTAAGCAAAATGCATTTATTGCAAGTTAAGAAAGAAGAGGCATCTTCTTATCTAGTTAAGTTAGTTAAGAAAGATATAGGTTTCACGAGAAAAAGGTGGGATGATAATGATGATTTGAAATATATGCAAAGTGAGATCTTGGAAATTGTAGAAAATGCCATCAATAATTTATATTAAAAAGGAGGAGGGAAAGGTTTATTGAGGGTTAAAGCATTTTCTGCAGGAAAACTGAAGTATTTAGGAAAAAATTTGATTTGGTTTAATTAAGGATGGTATTGAGTATGGTAATGAAAGAATCTGTATTTGGTATAGATGATATAGGTTATGAGGTATATGTGGATATAGAAGTTTGGCAAAAAGAGCTACTTTTAAAGATTTATAATGAATGGTTAGAAGGGGGGAGCTGAGGAGGAGATTTGTGAAGGGGATATAAAACATATATGGAAAAGAAAGGAGAAAAATGTCAATATAAAAATTGGATACCTGCAATGTTAAATATTGCTGATTGCTATATTTTTATGAAAATTGTACAAAGGAGATGCAATGCCATAATACAGGAAGTTATGGGTGAATGTATTTTTAGTGTAAAAGGGAAAAAGAGTCCAGATTTATTTTTCTAAATAAGAGAGATTGTTGATTAATAAAAATAATTGTATACAATTGGTTGAAGGAGATTTAAAGAAGGCTTTGATTTTATGGAACATGACAGTCTGTGGAACATCTTGGAAGAGTGAGGTTTAAAAGGAAAAATAGTTTATTAAAGTCAATTTATAGTTATAATAAGGTAAAATTGATTAATGATTGGTTTAATTCTGAGAATAATTTGAAAAGGGGGTAATCCAAGGATGTCCAGTTAGTCTTCAGTTGTTTTCTTTACATATGAATGTGGTAGGGGAAAAAGTTTTAGTAGGGATGACTGGTGCTCAGTATTGTGTTAAAATTGTGTGGAAATTCCATGTTTTTTTATCTTATGCTAATGATTCAGTATGTATTGCAAAAAAATAAAATGTGGAAGAATAAAGTTTTAATGTATGTTATTAGATGGTTAAGGAGGGTTGGTTTACAGCTAAATAAAAAGAAAAGCAGATGTTTAGCAAAAGACAATATTTATGGTATTTCTTTTTGTATTGAGAAAATTTGTATCTTGAGAGTGAAGTTATCTGATAGTGAAGTTTTAGATAGTGGAATGCATGATTTCAAAAAATAAAAGTATTGGTAATTTATTGAAGTTATTAAGATTATCATATAAGAAAAACGTATATCTGATAAATTTAATCATTATGGGAAAGGTCAGTGCACTAGCTGATATATTTTAAGTTAGCTACAACCTATGCACTGGCTGACATAATTTAAATTAGCTACAAGATACAGCGAGAGGCCTCCATGCTACTCCAGCCTTATCTTTTTATTTAAATTTGAATAATTGATTAATGGAATATGTTAAATATTATCCAGTGGCATTCAGTAATGTATTTAATTTTACCTCCGATAAGAGACTATTAGCTATATTAGGGGAAATAAGAGTAATTCTGCAGTTAGTGGGGGTGGTGAAGTGCAATAGTTTAGTTGTCACCTCACAGCAAGGGGCTCTCCAGTTCAATTCCCGGCTGGTGTGCCTTCTGTGTGGAGTCTGCATGGCCTCTCTGCATTTGCATGGGTTTCCTCCTGGTACTCTGTTTTCATTCCACATTCCAAAGACATACATTTGGAGCATTTCTCCCTGGGCCTCTGCTCAAAATAGCCTCTGTCCTAGGTGGGTTTTACTAATAAGTGTCTCAGTAGGACAAAACACACTGCAGAAATATAGTTCAGTACAATTTGACAGTCTAATTGTTGCGGCAAACTAAAATGGTTGATGTTTGGCCTGGTCTTTCCATTATTAAAGTCCATCACCATCTGATCGTTAATGCTGTGCATGTGTGCAAAGCAGGTAGAGGACAATGACGATAAGACATATCTGAACTGCTTCAAAATGATTTAATAAATATCAGATCATGATCTGAACAATGACAGCTGGGCTTGTCTGGCAGAAAACAAAACAGCATGCAGAGCATTACTAGGTGGAAAAAAGAAGTGCTACACTGTGTTTTCTTTTGGAGAAGTAAGCAATAGAATATTTGCAAATGTAACCAACAGCATAATGTAACTCCTTCGCTCAATGGATGAAAGCTAATTTCGTGGACATCAGTACCTGGATGCAAGGAAAGGAACATTAAATCAGAGGTAATCAGCTTGTTTCTACTTACTGTTAATGGCACTCCTGAGGCCAATATGAGAGGACTGCTTAGCATTTTAGCTCTCACACCTTAAGATGGAAATCAGACTTTGTCTATGGTAATGAGAGAACAGAATGATGTTGGTTACAAAGATATATTACGTACAGAACAACAGTTAAATTGGCACTGTAAGGAAGTCTGTGGGCTAGCGACCCCCTTTAAAAAAGTTACACTCCCAAAGTTAAACAGAAAAAAAAACACAATTTTTACTTTCTGCAGCAACTTTTTTTCTGCTTCATTTATGAGATTGTTTTAGGTGAACAAAGCAAGTTTGAGGGACTCTGTGTGTGTGCATAATGTGTGTGAATTTCTTCCTATTATTACTATGATGATTTTTTGCTACATGGAACCACCCATATAAACGCACCAACAATCTAGAAGCCATGGAACCACCCATATAAATACACCAACAATCTAGAAGCCATGGAACCACCCATATAAATGCACCAACAATCTAGAAGCCATTGAACCACCCATATAAATGCACTAACAATCTAGAAGCCATGGAACCACCCATATAAATGCACCAACAATCTAGAAGCCATGGAACCACCCATATAAATGCACCAACAATCTAGAAGCCATGGAACCACCCATATAAACGCACCAACAATCTAGAAGCATTGGAACCACCCATATAAACACACCAACAGTCTAGAAGCCATGGAACCACCCATATAAATGCACCAACAATCTAGAAGCCATGGAACCACCCGTATAAACGCACCAACAATCTAGAAGCTATTAAAAACTTCAGAGATACACTTAGAGCATCTCTTTACTAAATCTACCTGCAGGTGCTACCATGAAAATGGCTTAGTAACTTAGCATTCCCTATCATGAATAACAGAATACAGTTAATAAACTTTTCTCAGCCTCTTAATTTGTCATCTTATATGCAAATATTTCACATGCATTATATGTATGCTTGCACTGTATTTTTGCACACCTTAGCTTGCATTTTGTTTATCTCTTTTTTATTACAATGCATTCTGACTTGATCGTTTAATGTGACTGTATCTGCTTTAAATCTTACTATGTTCTGAATTTTGTTATGTACTCATTTAGTAATCATCATAGTCCAATAACAATAAACGCAGACGTTGTTAATAGTGTTGCCAGTTTTAAGTTTCTGGGAGTTACTATCACAGAAAATTAGTCCTATGCTGAAAATACCTTGGATGTAATAGGCAAAGCGCAACACCACCTTTATTTCTTAAAGAAATTAAAAGGAGCTAACTTCCCCCAAGAAATGATGATTAATTTCTATAGGCGTACTGTAGAGAGCATTCCAACTTATTGTATCATGCCCTGGTACAATGGTTGTACTAAGGCTGTGAAAAAAGATCTACAATGGGTTATAAGGACAGCAGAGGTTATTATTGATGCTAAGTTCCCATCGCTTGAATATTTATATAGAACTTGCTGTGTTGAAAGAGCTGAAAATATTATTACAGATAATACTCATCCTAGAAATGCGTTGTTTGAGCTTTTACCACCAGGAAGACCCTTTAGATTAATTTATACACGTACAAATATGTTAAAGTCTAGCTTTTTCCCAACTGTTATTAATTTTTTGAATTTAGAATATATCTAGTTTTAGATGATTATTATTGAATACATGATATTAATTCTCAGCAATGTCAGTAAGGAGCAATACAACAGCATATGCAAGTATAATATGTTCTTAGTTGTGTATGGGATAACAGCATGGGATGAGGCTTATTAAGGTGTCAAGTGTTGTATTTAAAGTATATAATTTATTTTTATGTTATTTTTATTTTTAGTTATCTGATTAGTTTTATTTATTTTTGTTTTGATATTTTTGATTTTTTGATGCACCTATGAGGTTGTCATAAAAATAATTTTGTTTTATACAATAAGAAACTGATTGATTTAGTATATATCATTAAAATACTGCAATATATTTTCTGCTTTTTGAGCTTGCTTTATGGCTGAAAAGGGTCAGTAATCTAGTCCAGTTACTTGCTGAACAAATACTAAATGAATTAATAAATAAGTGAATAAAAGTTGTAGTCCAGGATTTGTATTTCATACTAAAAAAAAAAGAAAATTAAATTTCTCAGGATGTGCACACAGAATACCTACAAAAATGCCCCACAGAATTAGCACTGCCAACCTAAAGCAAACCCTAGAAATGCTCCTTAGAAGTCACTGTAAGTGAACCATCTATTAATGTGAGCAGGAATACACATTACATCCTATTATTTGTAGAAAATTAATATTTACCCCTGGCTTTTGGTCTAAAATGCAAAACATTTAGAAATGAGAAGGGATATTTTTGTGTTGTGATGTTAAATGGTATCATATCAGCAGTTTTCTTCTAATCTCAGTCTTGTTATGGTTAGTACTTTAAATAATTTCACAAATTACTGGACATTACTGGGTGTACAGCTTTGTTGCATAAATACAGTTAACTAAGGTGATGGCTCATACGTTCATAGCCAAGTACTAGGGTAGCTACCCTTGCAGGACATTTAAGCTTAGTTAATTAGTTAATTTCCCTTTTGGTGCTTGACTTAACCTGTCCCATTTGGTGTTAGACTGGCTTTACCAATCCCATGGCTGATAGGTATATATTGCGACTAGTAAGATTAACTAGGATTCTACCATAGATAATTTGAGAGGACCCATGCATGGGATAAAGCATTTAGAAGTTGCCTCTGTCCGTTAGTACTACAGAGTGTATTCCTGGGGTAAATTTTCTGTTTCCCATCCCTAGATCCAAGTAGCACTAAATATGGACAGGGATAAGCCTTGCTTTACCTGAATGGGGAGTCTGTTCCAGAACAGTGATATCATCTGAGAGATATGCCTGTCCCTTCAAACTATTCTCTTTATGCACAAGAAGAGTTGTTATCCCTTGACTGAGTATTCCTGATGCCTTATGATTTGCTGATGTGCAGTTGGTAGATGCTTTGTATGCCAGACACAGGTCACCTTTTAGCAGTCTGTAGGATACCGAGTATAGTGACTGAGATTTGAGATGGTCTATTTAGGATATATTGTTAAGGCCTTGTAGTCTCTTCGTAAGGTATCTCTGTGGGCATTCCTGTTGTATGTCTCAGTCCAGATACATGCCAAAGGGGACATTATACTCAGAGTGACATAATGAAGGTTTAGTAAAGGAGGCAAATTACATTTCTATATCTACTCACAATCCCTTTGTTTATAAGCTACACAATATACAAGTACTTTCTTATGACAGTAGACACATGGTCGAAAGTTAGATCACTGGCCACACAAGATCCCGAAATCCCAAACAACTGGTTTATCCTTATTGTCAGTGTGGTAGATGACTTCCCTAAAAATAAGACAATGTGTTTTTTGGCATTTAGTTTCAGTCTATAATTCTGGCAAAAGTTACTTATTTGGGACAACCTTCCTGTAGAACTGGTAAGCCATTTGGGGATTCAGTAACTGCTCCTAACTTACAGTCATCTGAACACTTAGTAAACCAGAGCTCTTTGGTATTTGCTTTTACTTCACAGAAATAGATGCAAGACAGAAGTCCTGACCTGTCTTCAACATCAGCTGACCTAAAGGGTTTGTTCCTGATACCAGGAGAGCAGCCAATGCATCCCCCCTACACAAGGGCAGTCCCTCTATAGACCCAAGTAATTACAGACTGATCAGCCACACCAGGCTTACAGACAAAACCATGGAACATATCATTGCAACACCTTTACTGGTCTAAATTCCTATCAGCTCAATTTTATGAAGGGCAGGTCCTGTCCACTGAACCTAATAACCTTCTTTGAAATGGTTACAGGAGCTGTGTACAGTGCTCATTCTGTGCACACTGCTTATCTCAACCTGGCCAAGGCTTTTGATATTATTCCCCACATTGGTGTTATTGAAAAAGTTATAAAGCCTTAATGTAAACATGTATATTTTGTTATAGTTGACTAATTGACTGCCCAACATATCTCAGCTTGTGAAAGTTGCTGGTTACCCCTCTGAATGTAAAATTGTAACTGCTGGTGTGTCATAAGGTTCAGTTCTGGGCCCACTCCTGTTTGTCATTTATTTTCCAGACATCCAAGGCAGTATCCTAGAAGTGTGGTTGGCAAAGTCTGATGATGACTGCAAACCAGATACTGTTACACATTTTGTTTGTGTCTTTCGGCTTTTCCCGGTTAGGGGTTGCCACAGCGGAACTCCAGTCCGCTAATGATTGGTAGTGGATTTTTACGTACCGGGTTACCAGCCCTGACGCACAACCTTCAACGAAGGCATGCCCCATTCACGTATGCCTCCACACAGAAGACGCTCTAGCTGAGAATCGAACGGGACAACGTCTTGCTATGAGGTGACAATGCTACCGCAGCACCACCACCACAGATCAGATACTGTTACACAGTCATTCACAGAAAACAGCTCCAACAAGGGCTGGAAACGGCACATACATAGTGCATCAAAATAGTGTCAAACTAAATAAAAAAGTGCAGCATAGTAACATTTTGCAGAAAATTAGCTCCCTGTCAAATGTTACAAATGGCACTCCTCTATAGACAGATATGGTCCTAGGAGACCTAGGTACTTATGTGGATAACTGCCTCATTTGATCATCATGATTCCACCACAGTCAGGGAATCTTTCTCTCTGTCTCAGTTAATTTCCAAGGAAGTATCTTCAAGATCCATGCTACAACTGTACTCTTCCCTTATCAGACCCCATCGAGTACAGTACCTCCTTTGATGTGTAGAAATCTGAGGATATCACTAATCTGGAAAAGCCCCAAACATTTCTAAGAAAATTAAAGGTGTTAGATCCTTCAGATATCCCAACAGATTAGTACTACTCTTGTTTTATTTGGTACCCTACATGTTGCTGAAAGGTGACTCATATCTCACTTTTCAAGCCATTTAAGACCAGGCCATTCTGACCTGTTTCTTCACAAAACCAGTGACTGTACAAGCACTCACACAAAGAACTTAAATCTACATCAACAAATAAATAAAACTTGCTGGAGAGATAGGTTGCAAACTCAATGTATTCCTAAGCCTATGGAATAATTTTGCTTTATTTAAGGCTTAATGTGATAGCTAGATGAGTAGAAACAGATTTAAACCACGGTTATCATCCATGGTCCTGCTTGATTCGGGAGGCGAGCACTATTACATGTTTGCAAAAGTTGCCAAGAACTTTGAAGTTTGTCTGCTTAAATTTGTATATGACAAGGTATCATGATCACAATGATCACTTACTACATTCTTATATTCTTCTAGACACTATTCATACATCTGTCGAAATATACTCTGCTCAACATCTGTTTCATATAATACTGCCATAGACCAAGTAACACCTTAATCAATACTGGAAAAATACCTCTCAACTATTTATACTTCTGCAGAATGCTCTGTTTTTGTTACATAATTTTGGGCAGTACCTCATAAAATTTATGGTTTTGTGGATAATTGTTGGACTGCAGTCACTATATAATGATAAACATTTGAGTTTCATATTAATATCCTTCAAAACATGCATGCTAGTGTTATTCTAGCAAGTTTATAAGAACAGTATGTAGAATCTCTCCCTGATTTTGAGCCGTTGTTCCACAGTTCTTTGTCCAGAATTATTGTGCTAAGAGGTTGAGAGCTATTTGTGGATGCCATGTACAAATAAAATACACTATTTATTACATGTGCAGTGTCTGTAAAAGGAGGCTGTAGAGAAATCAACCCCCCCCCCCCTCCCGAGTGCTGTAGTGTTTAGGTCTAACCACACAATGGCTTGCAAGAGTTTATGGTCTGTTTCCACCTAAACTTTTTTCACCCTAGACGCTTTCATGGGATTTTTCGTATGCATACACTGCAGCAATCTATTTCCGTCATGTCCTTGTATGTTTTGTTCGTCTGTAATTGAGTAGGCAATGAGTCTAACATGGCAGTTTGAAAATGTACGGCTTTAAACTTCATTGGTTTAGCTGCAGTTCCATGAAAGTAACCTTTTGGCTGCACAAAGCACACAGTGATTATCTCACACACATTTTGCACAAAAATTTCAAACTATAATATCATTCCTTGAAATCACAGTAGCATTGTCGTATCTTCTAATTTTGACTTTTTCTTTGTGTAGTTTCAGTCCTTCTGACATTAAAATATGTACTCTGTATTTCAGATTTGTCTTTTTTTCACCTCTCGCTCCCTTACCCTCTACTACTGACATCCACAGGGGCCAGCAATTCTGGTCTGCAATGAAAAATCCTATAGAAAAGTGTTGTGACAGTTGGCTCATCCCTCTCTAGGAACGGGTGGCCTTACTGGCTCCTCCTATGGTGAGATTTGCTACCCCACATTTATCAGGGTGTGAGTATGGAAGTTGGAATTGTGTACGGCCTGGGTTGGGGGATTTCTAGCTAATAATGGACAGGAAATCCTAACTATGGAGTTGCATCACCATGCACAATGCATGGTCATTCAAGGCCCCCCACCCCCAAGCCACAGCTGGAAAGGTAGCCTGCTTATGACTGGCAACTACTGAAGGATCTAGTCATGTGAAGACCCTCCCCTCCCTCTACACATGCTAAGCTTGACATAGATTACTTGTTCTCCCCACCCTAGATTGTCTAGCACCTCTGCCACTACTTAACCTTGAATTGTTTGGCTCATAGCTCCACCCCCCTCTGCACCATAGATCTAGGCATATTTGCCTTTGTTTAACATGAATGCATGCTTTCATAATCTGTTTAGCAGCTATAGCAATCTCCTGTCATGATTTGACTGTGTCTGACCACACACTAATCAATTATCAGCTATATTTAAAGCATGGTACACACTTTCAATTACTTATGCAACAGTTCTTTAGAACACCTTTGCTGTTATCAAACTATCTCACTGAAGAAGTATACAGAATCTGTGTCATCTTAATAGACTGTTAAATATAAACAATTCAGAAATTTTTAACTTTCTTCATTTGGGTCTATCTGCCGGAATCTTGTATTTGTATCTTGTATTGGAAAGAAAATATCAGCATTTGTATTTGGCAAAACAGAGAAAACATCTTCTGTTGGAAATAATGGGAACTCTTCTCTTCAAGTCATCTTACTGTGATCTCAAAGATTAATAAATGTAGATTTTAATTTGCTTTACTTCACTGTTCACCAGTTCAGTTGGTTCTAATTCATGACCGGCTAAACCTTCCATTTATTTATAGATGCTAGCCTATTCCAATCAAGCATGTGGTTAATAAATTACTAATAGCTGCTCTCACTATCACAGCACCAGAATTCATTTGTCTCTTATGTTCTCCTAGAAAACATCCTAAGGCTGTAAATAAATAATTTTTTCAGGATATTTCATATATACACATATTTTTCTTGGATTTAGGCAACTAGGTGGTATAACATCTCCCTGTGAGACAGCTGGATGTGGACACATGGCAGGATGGCAGTTTAGCTGCAGTGACAAATGCCTGTGGACAATTCCCTGTTGGCTTAGTACATCTCCCTGCACCATGTCTGTAGGTGGCAGACACAAACCCTCATAGTGTGGGACCCTACACCCTGCCGGAATCTGACGTGTTATTGTCTGCAGTACAAGTGGGTGTAGCTGGATGCCAGGGGGCTATAAAGGTGGTACTGTGAAACCTGTGTACTGTGGGCACAGCCTTTATTAAGACAACATGTGAAGCAGTGTGTTAAGTGATTGGTGTTTACGAGATGCAGTTACAGTCACAACTTGTAAAAATGTGTTACAGCACAAACAAAATCCTGCACATTGCTGTAGTCAAACTTATGTTGCAGGATGCGTTTTAGGCGACACTCCCTTACAACAATAACCTTCCTGCGTGATGTCACTGGCATCCCTCTAAAAAGTGATTCCCTTTGGTAATCTGTCAGGTTCTGTTCCTGTTGCAGAACTGACAGAAGTCCATGAAGCTGTACTGTAGGGAGTCCAAGTACTACTTTCAGTTGATGGTGCCAAGCCTCCATCTGGTTATTGGTCCATGGGAAATCCAGGTCAGCCACATCAAAAACAGTCAAAAATTTCAAAGGATACGAAGATGGCAGTCATCATTGTGCTGAACAGCGGGATGCATATTTCCTTGGTCAGCCACGCATGTATTGATGGTCCAGAAATGTAGCTATAGGCTTAGCACTGTCAGGTAGTGTAGTCACAATCTGTAGAAATGTGGGGACAAAATTTACTGGTAGGAATGCCAGCGCAGTCAGCTTGCGGATGGCTATGGAGAATGCAGTGTCCGTACAATACAGGGCCACAAGGTAATGATGCTGGATTTGTCACTAAATGATCTGGGCAAAATGGAATAGGCAACCCTTCAGAATACTCTAGGAGAATGCTTTACAGCTGGCATGGATTGCTGCCTTCTCAAAATCAGTCACAGTGTAGTGTGGATGTAGGTTGCATACCTGATCTGCAGCCATACCCTTAAGCATTTCCCACATATTGTTGTATACGGACTCTGATTTCCGTGTCATTAGGCAATACACCAGGGGGACAGTCCTGGATGTGGTGGGGGTGCCAATAGATCCATGTAAAATGTACAGTTGACGGCACACATCTGCACACGTTAGGAAAGTACCATCCTCAAGTATGATGTCCGACCTGCACAAATCTGCCAGATTTTGTGCTGCAGTGAGCAGAACTATGGAGTCCTTCCCATCCATGTCCGACTTTCTATGTAGGATAAAGCTGCCAGTACGGAGTGGGCACTGGCTGACATCAATATCCGCAAGGGTTGCCGAGGGTATGGACATAGATGCTCATGCCCTCTGCTGTATTCTGGTAATGCTACAATGCAGGGTAGCACGGCAAGGCATCTCTTGTAGTACATTGTCATCTGCTGTGCCAAGTACACTTTGCATTACCTGACTAGGTAAATCATTGCTGTTTCCCACCCTCTGCCATAGTTCTGCACACAGCACAGCCACTTGAGCACTAGTTGCATCTGGCCCATGCTGGTGTGGCAAGGATTTCTACAGTTCTTCCCACTCATCCTGGTGAACAGTGATAGCACAGCCTCTGCAGGCCTTAATTCTACACTCAGTACATGTCCAGTACCATTTGGAAGGCACCTCATGCTCTAAATGGCATAGTTATCCCTCCAGTACCATCATTGGCTTACCTCTTTGGCTAGGCACCATCCAGTATCTATTGCCAAGCTAACCTGGGCTGTACTCGTATACAGCAACCATCATATCAAAAGCACTTGTACAGGGCCTCTTAGTATCCATCGTATCAAGTGTAGCAGGGCACAGCACCTAAATGCTGCTTAGGTATGAGCCACAATCTAACTGCCTGTTATCTTAGTGTATGTCACCTCTTGGTGTAGATTTCCAACCAAGCGCCGTCTCCCACAATGGGCTCCTTGTAGCAGTATGCACTCCACCCTGCTGTTACGCAATCCCCTGCTAGTTCTACTGTACTTCCAATCCACACAGCTCCAGGGACAGACAGCGATATGGAGCCCTGTAGGTATCTAACCAGCTTGCTTACACCACTGACACTGCATATGTTTCACAGGTCCCCTTTAACACCCTGCTGTCTGTCCTGACCAGAGTATGGTGCCCAATCTCATTTTCACCGGCAGACATTACATAGAGATGTTCCTCTGTATAGCACCCTTTTCTGCTTACATGCCCCTGCATATGTGTATACCACATCTGCACCAGCCACCGGATATGGTTGGCGACCCCCCCCCCCCATTACACACATGGTACTCCACAGTCTGCTGTGGAATGTGAGGTGTTTTTTTTCAGCTATATGGTGATTCTGAATGCCCATGATTTTTTTCTTTTTAAGCCGTTTAATGGAAAAATTCAGGCCAATGAAGCCAAACCCCACTAGCTGTGGACAAGCCTCTTTGGGCCTGAAACACCTGATGTTCTTAAGGGTGATTTGCATATATCCCATGTGCCTCTAATACAAGAGGTTTCAGGAATCACACAGTGGAAATGCTAGCTTGGCTGGAATTTTCTTTTAGTTTTTTCAAATTTACATGCTGTCAAGCTTTGCTACAGTGATCAGCTGTTTCACTGACTTTGTTACATTAAGGAAAGACATACAAGAGGAAAATTCCATTCCAAAGAGATGTGAGGGGAGTCCCCCCACCCATCCTTCACCTAAAATCAATGAGTTTTTCAGCTGGAGAGATTTCAACAAAATGGTCCCTCAGCAGGACATGAACTATGCTATAACTGTAAGAATGTATTTGTATATATTGCAGGATATCTCACTGATGGGCTATTAAAAAAAACTGATGAAAGTGCAGTCGTGTCAACTACACGTACTCGATAAGTATACAAAGTTATCAAGAGTATGTCATTGTGGTGTAGCTGAATGTGGCGAGTATGTTTCACTGCTTTATGGGATTGAGTTCTTTCCAATGTGATATGCAAGTTACTATATAGGAAAGAACTTTAAGATTGAAATGGACCTTGTACAACAGCTTTTAGATGCAAACATTGGAGCTCAAATTATAAGTGATAGTTCATGTATTGATTTCCATGAGTGGCGAGGAGATTGGTAAGGATTTTTCTTTCTTCCATGTTTAGATTAAATGGTCAACTGATTTGGGGACATAGGAGTAAGTGCTTGGCACAACCAGTTTTTAAGTATGAAGAACTGGAGTGGGACTACTTGATATGTGTAATGGTCAACTTTGTTTTTAATAGGTTTAGAAATGTTTGGTTGTAATTTTCCAGTAGTTGATGGAGGTGGGGAAAGGAGTGCTTGGTGTGAGCATGGATTTATGCGGATGACGGTAAGTGTTAGTTGTAATGAGTGACTTAGTGTTTTCTGTAGGTTGGGATTTGTGAGAGTATTTGAGAGTATGATGTTTGTTGTTGCTATTCTTTTTTGAGGAAGGGACCGAGTGTGTTTATATAGGACTGTTTGGTATAGACTGAGTGTAAGATGTGTGAGATCTCTGGCTGCTACATTACATTAGGTAGTGGCTCACTGATTGATAAACTTATTCCTGTTTGCTACTGTTTGTGTCTGTCTGTCTGCCTCTGCCTTCCAAACAATCTGTGAGGCAGGGGTGCCTCTCACAGGGATGTAGGGGGCTAGAGCTTGATGTTAGATATATGTGGTGTGTGTATTTTGAATTCTGTGTATCTGTTAGGTAGAAGTGAATGTACATCTCCATGCATGTCAGTATGTTTTCAAGAGGGTGCTTTTTTTAGCAGACTAGTTGATCACTGATTTCAGTATATTTATAATTATTCAGTGAGCAGGTTATCTGTTAATCTTCTATCAATATTTAAGAACATACTCAACCATTTGTCGTGGTCAAATAGACCATTAGATTGTGTTACTTGGCTACCTAAGGTTAATCAAGTATTACATATACATACCTGCAGTATATTTGTTGGGCTTTATCTCCGTCATCTATTAGGAAAGAACATTTGCGAAGGAATTAAAGCTAGTTTTGGATAAACAGTGCAAGTTGTATTATGATGCCTTGGTTACTTCTACATACGAGAAGATTAATACTTTGATAATATGTCTTGGTCTCGTTCATGAAATCTGTTTGAAATGTACAAAAGCGGTCATATACGGACAAATCTGACTGCATTTTGTGTACTACACTGATAATTCTTCATAGTATTTGGCATGAGAATTTTCACTTTTAAGTAAAGCTTCATATGCTGATTCATAGGCAACTTTAGTCCATTATTTAATGGGCAATGCATTGGAATTCTAAGTATCTTTTTATACTACTATCTGTTAGTTTCTGTTTTTCACTGTTAGTTTCTGTTTTTCATTTTTGCTTACCTGAAGTTCTTGTTCTTTGATTAACTGTGTATGTTAGAACACTGTATATGATCCATCCACAACTCCTTTATTACATTTTTTTTTGCACATCTAGAGTCAGTGTTCACACATCTGTGTGGCTAGTCCTGCCATAGGCTGTGTATGGTGTTTGTGATGTTACATGCAGGGCATATGCATGACTCTTACAGAAGATTCACAAGTGCACTTATCCAGTAACAAAATGCTGATTAATAAAGAATTTAATCATTTTACTTTTATGGTATGGTTTGTATATACATTTCATGCAGTATAGAATCTCCAATATCCTAGGATCATAATGACTACACATATAGCCCTTTATTTTAAATGACATGATTGCACTACAATTTGGGCAGCATTTAGTAGTGGCAGTACAATGTTTCTGTCTCTATCCAGCCATCTAAGCTTTATGAAGCACAGCCGACTCTTATAGTGACCCCATGAATAGAAACTGTCATCTATGCTCTTTAATAGGCAAAAGTAAGGGAGAACAAAAGTGAATTTCAAGACCTTTCTTCCATATCGCTCTCTCTGTCTCTCTCACACCCACACCCACACACATTCTAGAACTTCACAATCTACCTACAGCATGCTTTTGGAATGTGTGAGGAAACCAAATTGACACAGAAAACTTAAATGAATACAGAGAAGAATGCAGACCCCACATAGGTGGCACCCTAACCAAGAACTGAATCTTTTGAGGTGAGATCTGAGTGCTGCCCATTGCAAACTTTGCCATCCCTCTTCTTTATAGTCATACCACAAAATCATATATTTTTTTTTAAATACCAAAAAAAGCATAACTTTAGAAAGAACACACATAAAATGTCCTTTTAAGTAAACTGGAAGTAAGTTACTGTATTATAATTGTTTAAATAATGTTTACTCTCTATAATGATTTTATTTATTTTTACAGAATGTTGGTGAAGGGACAGCTGTGACACAAGTATATGCAACTGACTGAGACATTGGCTCGATTAACGATTTTATTTATTTTCACAGAATGTTGGTGGAGGAACAGCTGTGACACGAGTATATGCAACTGACCGAGACATTGGCTCGAATAGCTTGCTGTCCTATTACATTGTACAAGGAAATGAGGATCTTACCTTCCGAATGGACAGAGTCACTGGAGAAATAGTCACTCGTCCATCTCCTCCTGACCGAGAGAGGCAGCAGTTTTATCAGCTCAGCATTACTGTAGAGGATGAGGGCACACCTTCTCTGTCAGTAAGTTCTACGCTGTATGATTCACCAGTTCATTGCCATTAGATTTAAATAAGATAATCAGATGGCGGTAAATATAAATAGCGCTATCTTAACAGCATCTACCAAGCCTGAACAAAACATACTTTCAGGTTAAGTTTATTTTTGTCTGTTGTTGCTTGCTGCCTTTGACTTTGCTGATCATATTTTAATAAAATTCCTGCAGCTGTTTGAATTTTTCTCTTGAATGTATTTGGCAGGCAGCATTGGAACGTGTCTTAGGAGTTTATGTGAGATCTGCAGCCACACATATAGTCGTTTAGTAGATTTTTATTGAAGTGTATCACTACTTATTTCATAGATGTTGGTACTAATTTGGGAAAGTGCCCATGTAATTCCTTTACATATCAAAGGTCGTAGTGACAGTGCTGAAACTTTTAGATGTGTTAGTTTGACTACCATAATTGGAAAGGTATTTGAGAAGTTATTATCGAAAAGTTTTAAATTATAGATTTAAAACTGCTGCTACTCTGGAATAAACATCCAATCCATGTGAAGCAGAGCACCTCACTGACCCTATTCAAACGCAACCTGGAAAAGTGGATGGGTGACCACAGTTTCACCTGGGGAGTAGTGCTCATGTCCCTCATGGACAGGGGTAGTCGGTGTTTATCACAGACTCGCTGTGTGAATTACATCCCTCTAACCAAGGACCATTGAGGCAACTCGAGATTAACATGGCTAGGCTTGTAAGGTCTCTAGGGCCGCTAGCCTAGTAACCCCCTATGAACCCAATCAAAATATAATGATGGACTTCTACATGGTTTCTCAAAAGGAAGATGTAATATTAATTCTGTAATTTATTTTTACTCAGAGAGGATAACGGGTATTTTTGCTAATGTTCCAGCTAATGTTGTATTCTTTGATTTGGCTAAAGCATTTGACTTGGTCATTCCCACTTTGCTCTACTGATTTTACTGAATTGGGGCTTTAACACTATTTTAGTTAAATGGATTGCAAACTGGTTAAGAAAGTGAACTTGTAAAATGAAACTTAGTGGATCCATTGCTAAAGAATATAATGTAATGAGAATAGCTCCACGAGGATTGATTTTAGGAAACTTTGTATTTCAAATTCTCAGAACCACACTAATTATAAATAGAAAATGTTTGACAGAAAAATTTGTACATGATGCATAAATAACGGGTTTAATGACTAACATTATGAAACTAGCTATAATACAAAAACACATGATCTAATTTCAGCAAGTTGTATTTTAACTGCAAGAAATGTTATGTGATACATTTTGGTAAAAAATATTGAATACCTTTTATGGACTCAAAGATGACATATTTGCATGGGAGTGCGGTGAGGATCTTAGTGTGTTAATCAACAACAATCTTGACTTTAAGTTGTGTAAACATAACTGTCAGGAAATGCACAGGGTCTACAAAAAGTATATTATGAACAACAGTGTCTCACAGGACTTCAGTTTTGTTGTCTCATTATACGAGTTTGATACAAGCTTTTGTTCATACAGTGAGAATGACATCCCATACCAAGAGGGCAAATAAGGTATAACAAACCTATTAAACATATTAAAGGAAGGAATTTGAATCAAGACTCTGGGTTCTTAAACTCACTGCACTGTTGTCTTTTAAGAGGTGATCTAATTAGGTTACCAAGGAAGTGACTATGGCATATCCTTTATAACTCATGACACACTCACAAGGAATAGCAACATTTGGGTTGACATCAGTCTAATTATTAAATCTAAGGGCAGGGATTTTTTTCCAATATAGAGCTCGAAAGAGATAGATTGGGGTACCTCTAAAGAGCAATAAACAGAAAACTTAAAAAATATTTAATAGCAGTACTTGATGGGGTCTATATCACAAAATTGAATGTTGTGAACGCCAAATACCGGAAGGCCGAACTTGGTAGTTTGAAAGTTGAGAATGTCGAAGCCATGGAAACCCGAATTCTTTCCCAGGGAAAGAATTCAGTTGGCTGTTTCTGCAGCTTTGGCATTTTCGGACCGGGTCAAGGTAAGTCTACGAATGGGTAGTGACAGACTTTAGGGTTAGGGCGCGGGTCAGGTAAGTGTGCGATAGTGACGGACTTTAGCGTTAGGGTGCAGGTCAGGTAAGTGTCCGGTAGTGACGGACTTTAGGGTTAGGGTGCGGGTCAGGTAAGTGTGCGGTAGTGACGGACTTTAGGGTTAGGGCTGGGTTAAGGATAGTGCATAGATAGTGGTGTATGTTAGGTTTAGAAAGTGTTTCGTGTGATTGTGTTATGTGTGTGTTTTTCGGAACAGCAAATTTTTTTCCTGGGAAAAAATCGCTGTTTTGAAGTGTCGATGTTATCCGAATTCGATCTTCCAAATTCAAACTTATGGTGTTCGATATTTTGGAAGTTCAGTTTCGTGATATAGACCCGTATTGATGCATCTCTTGAAAAAAGTCTAGGAATATACATTGAACACTGAACTTTGAACACTGAACTAACTTCTTCAGGTAAACTCAATTACTCAGTATAAGCATGAGATGATATTGCAGCTAATATTATTTTGACATGGCGAACAGCTTTTCAGCTGCACCCCCATTAATGCTCATCATCAAGTTTCCCCCATTTGGGCTTGGTCCAGTCATTCTCCCACACTAGAGAATTACCTAGTACAGTTTCATGGGAAGAACTGTCTCAAAGGCTGTCGTTCAGGCAGCCATGATGGCTGCTTGTGTCCTTTCCTAACATGCTAGCACTAAGTACAGTTTTGAATGGCCTAACACCACTCCTTGTATATGGAAGCATGTGACACTTGTCACCATGGAGACCACTATACTTCACCTTACAGAAGGTTATGTTTCCATGTCTTTCCTCAATGAAAGCTACTGCCAGTCAGCAGCTCGGAGTGTCACATGCTCACACCCTGACTTCATCTACACAATCTGCCCCCTCCTGTAGGGGAACTCCAGCTTTATGGGGCTGTATGTACTCCCTGCCTGTCTCCTTTGCTGGCCATTTCATCCTGTCCTGCAAACTCAGTCAAGTACCAAAGCTGCTAATCGAACTGGTGATGTCTTGGCTATAGTTAAGGCTTTATCCCCCTAGGCAACTGGAGCTAGCTTCAGATTCCAGGGGTTTGAAAAATATATTACAAAATATTATATTTACAGTGTGATACATACATAACATGTTTAGTTAAAATGAGCAGTCTTAGCATACAGAGGTGTCCAGGTGTTTCTCTACTAAACAGTGTGATACAGAATAATATGGTAATAAAAAAAACAAGCCAAGCATACCTAACAAAACAATACCATGTATCCAGTGTGATTCGTTAATGATAATGTCACATATTAATGCAGAGTATGTACATAACAGCAGACATTTGGTTTGGGATGCATTAGTACAGGAAAGGTTGATTGCGCAGTTAGCACCAGAAGAAAGTTATTTGAAGGTGCGTTTTGGAACTTTTGAAAAAAGGTAGTCTGTAACTGAAAATGTTTTCACATAACTATATGATGTTTTTTTTAAATATTTTCCTGTAGTTCACTCAGCCATTGAGATACCTTTTTTTTTTTTTTTATATAACACCTTTATTGAATTATCACTTTTGACATACTGTAGGCACATTTACATTTATATAAAAGTAATAAAACTGTATTAAGTTAAAATTAACAAACATTATGCTTCACTGGTTCACATATATTGATATATCATGTAACCTAAGCAACATTATATAAATTATTCAATTCCTGACCCTTTTTTTAATAAGAAACATCTTTATTAAACCATTACTTATGGCATAGGCAATCATACATTTATATAAATGAAAACAAACCACAGCGATACAATCCTAGTTGCAAGCATTTTACCTCACAAACTATACAGACATGCTCCCATTTGCAAGCATTATAAATCACTTGTCTAGCCAATCGTTTTCAAACATTGCTAGCTAGTTTAAGTACAAAAGAAAACCAACTCCAGACAAAAAATGAGAATAAAAACCAAGCAGGAGGCAGAGAAAAAGCACAAAAATATTGACTCCGAAAGTCTTTCCGCATGATTCCTAAGAATTTATTCATTAGCGCTTCCATTCACTGGTATGAAGAAGTTCATGTATACGTATATTTCGCTTGCGCCATGTTATCTAGTTGTAAGGTAGATTATCCAGGCATTGGTCAACATTTACATCCATTGACATCCAAAATGGACACCAGATTATGTCAAAAATTTGATGACACTACTATGCATGCGTTGAGAAATAACCTTACCATGTGTAAAACTTAAAAAAAAATTGTGCAGGTTGCCATCTGCATTAGAAGTTAAACTTCTGTAAAGAAGTGCAGAAATATACTTAGTTATTTATGAGTCCTGACAAATGCCACAGCTGTTACTTAGCATTGTGTAAAAGTATGCATCTCCCTTACTTCTGAGAGCCTCCCTTTGCTATGTTTTGAGAAGCAGTGATGTATACAGACAGAGTTAATGTTCACATTTATTGCACTGGTGGAATACAATGTATATGGAGGGATCTGTTTTGTATAAGCATGCTTTGTCTGAACAGGAAGTATGAAGCAGTGGATGGTACTATAGACTGACTGCAATCACAATGATTTAACAGCGAATCCAAACTAATGAGAGGGGCAGGTTGAAGACATGAAATAACATCATGGGCAGTCTGCAAAATCAAGAAATGTTTAATTTACATTTTTCAGTTGCTGATGGTAGAGCAGTACACTTCTGAAATGAATGCATATACCCACATTTACAGTCACCACTGAAGCATTTCTTGTTGCTATTTAACTTTACCCAGCTGCAGGTCACTAATTTAAAAAGCAGCTGGCGCACGTTAAATAGGAACAGCAAACACTTCAGCTGTGAATGTAAATGTGGTTATATGCATTCTTTTAAGAAGTGCACTGCTTTCTGATGAGGAGACCTTTTCTTTATTTTACACTCTGTGATTTACCAGGGCATGATGTATTTTGTGAGGGGCAGGGTGAAAATATGAGGCAAAACTGATGACGTACTACAAAACAGAACTGTGTATAAAGCAGAGGACATTTATTGAGCACAGAGGGTACTGAAACAGATTCATCACACAGAGGCATATAGACAGCTTTAACTTTTACAGAATTTAGATTTCCTAAAAAACCCTTAGGTTGATTGCTGACTGTCTGACTTTCATCTAGTTGCTTCACAAAAAAAAAAAAAAAAAAAATTTAGATTTCCTAAAAAACCCTTAGGTTGATTGCTGACTGTCTAGTTGCTTCACAAAAAAAAGATAAAAAAAATAGAGAACCGAAAGGAAAAGATGCGGAGTGAACATTGGCAATATTATGGCATGGAGATCTAAATGTCATTAAACCAGCTACAACTCCCAAGGTAATATTCCTATCATGAATCGGAAATGGAAAAGTAACTAAAATCTCAGTGTATGCGGTATACAAGTGTGTGTTTGTTGCAGGCATACCGCCTTCAGTGAGTAGTTCTGTGTAGAACAGCGCCATCGTCTGGTGGAGTGTCACTTCAGTTTCACTTTTCATTCCACTCCAAACTCACACTACCATACCTAAAGAAGTTTTACTTCAAAAATTAAAAACATAGTCTTTTGAGGGGGGCTAGGCACACCTGCACCCCACACCCTATACTAATTATATATATTAACTACAATATGGCATAAAATTGGAGAAAAGGAAAATTCCCAAACCCAAGAATTGTACAATGTTGAACAGCTTTCAACTACGTTTAGTCAAGCAAAAGTAGTCATCTAAACAGATGTCAAGCATACTGTCGACCAAAGCCTTTACACCTCTGTGATGAAATAAAAAAAATGTTATCAGTTGCCTCCATTATGACTGTACAGTAGTTTCCTACAGATAACTTAGGACAGCTGTATAATGCTTTAAAATACTTGAAAGACAGAATAGTAAAGTGATATAACACTGATACAATATTCCTTCCCACATTGTTTGCAAGCAGTGAGTGGATGAATCTGGAAGCTTTGAAGTATAGTTAATGCAAATTTAAATAAATTTAATTTAGCAACCAGTTATCTTGCACTGTTTTTTGATGACTTTGCAGTCAGTTCCAAATCAAAAAGAACTTAATTAAACAAGCATTCAGGTGGTGGCATTTTACAGTCCTAGGAAAATATTTCTGAAATTAGTCTTCAGTGGACAGCAAGGACATCAAGAAGAAATCTTCGAAGCTCTAGGAATACGAACTCAAAACACATTGACTTTAGGTCCAAACCAAAAACGACCGTCGATACTCCACCCACGGCTGCCTGCCCACAAAGATTCCAAAGGAAATCTGAAGAAGGGCTTGGTCCTGAAAGCACTCATTCCTGTGTTTGTAATTGTGTTTTAAATAAAAATTTTAAATCTGTTCAGCGTGGTGGCCAGTACCTGCTTTTTTCTTCTTTACTTTTAGGTTCTGTGCTACTAGCGTTGTCAGATATTCATATAAGGTATTAGGTTGCTAAGTCTGCCGAGTATCTCATATTGGATGATGATGTCTCTTACCTAATGGAGAGACGGGATGATATTTTACCTGAATGCATTAGGGTATTCAGTGTCATCTAAACATCTTAGTCAATTTGCTGTGTGGTGTTTGCCAGAGTGTGAGACAAATATCCTAGAACATTTCATTTTTGATGAAACTGCAGTTATAGTTTGAGCAGCTCTTAGATGTATGTTTCACTCCAATACAAAACTTTGCATTTTCAGTGTTGAAAAGATGCACATAAGGTTTAGAAATTTACAAGACAGGGGTCCAAGGAAGTAAATAGTATGGGAAGAAATAGCCAGGGAATTGCCTAGGCTTGTATAGGCCCTACGGCTGATAGCCTAATACCAACCTATGAACCTATATATGAGGATAAGCTTTTTTTCAGTCAGGTTTATGTTATGTACATTACAAAAATAAGGGTTGTCTTAATCTGAATCAAATAAGATCTTGAAAACATGTTTCCAGTTGTCTAGCCCTCATCACTATAGCTAAGTAAAGGTTTGTCAGCACTGAGATAGACTGCATGAGTCTTTCCCTAGATGTGTATAAAGAAAACAGTGATGTAGTAACAGAATTATGTCTGTGATCCCGAAAGGATTACCATGAAAGTCCAAACATGAGCAACCAACCCCTTTGCAACATAAGTTGATAATGATTTGGCACAATGATTAAGGTCACCTTATAGACACAACCAGGTACAGGGTTTGATTCTGACCTCAGGTTCTTGTCTGGATTTAAAATAGTCTTTAAGGGCAGTTAGCCTATTATTTACTTGTGAACCTCTCAAACTGCAGACTTTTAAAATAGGTACAATGGCCCCTAGAAGAGTAAAGTACATCCAGCCAAACATCTGGACATCTAATTAGCATAAACTTTGAATATCATATAGCACATAACTCCTCCACTAAGGATGTAGGATACTATCAGAAACAGACATTTAAAAAAGCATAAAAATATATTATACAAGATCAGCACAAATCCAGTTCCAAAACTTTCTGGCACACCATCAAAAACAAGCTTACACCCTGGAAGACAGTCCTCTCTGCAACCCTCCTGTGATAGTACCTCCTCTGATACAGCATCTTAATTTAACTCGTATTTCATTGATGGCATTGCGTCCATCACTAATAAGTTCCTTCTATCCCCTGCTACTTTCTCTCATCCTCCTATTACCTGTCTCCACATTTTCTCTTGAACCAGTTCCCACTTCCTTTATCAAATCCCTTTTGTGCAAGCTCAAGCCGTGTTCCACCTCTGCAGATAATCATCCTAATGAATTCCTAAAATGGCGTTTGACTCAGTTGCTTATCCAGTCTCCAAAATCATTAACAGAACTATCAAGGAAGCTTATGTCCCCTTCCTGTGGAAAAAGACCTTTATCCTTCCTCTCCACAAAGGTGGCAACTCCACAGAATTTTCTAACAATAGACCAGTTACTATTCTTTCTCCATCAAAACTTCTACAGAAATGTATCCACAAACCATTTCTCCAAGACCTACTCGGCAATATTCTTCTCTCATCCACCCATGACGGATTCAGACCTGCACAGTGTACAATCACTGCTCTACTATCCTTTACTGACACTGTCAGTAAAGCTTGTGACACATGTAATTTTGTCTCATCTTTGTTAAGTTAGATCTGTCTGTCTGAAACCTCTGACACACACTCGCACCCCAGACTCTTACCACACCTATCTTTTCTTGCCCTAACAGAATCATCCTTACAATGGTTCACCAGTTATCTCTCTAACAGATGTCAGTCAAAGGGAATTCTAATTTCTCACCTTACTTACAAGTTAGTAGTGGTGTACCCCAAAGCTCAATACTGGGTCCACTCCTCTTCGACATTTTTATTAACCACCTTAATACTGCCACCAACAAGCAACCCTTATTCAATACGCTGACTACTTTAATCTGCTCTGCCAGCAGTCATACCCATCTACAGAGCTTAACTGAAGATGCATTGAGGTTTGGCTTGCCAGCAGCCATCTACTAAATCCAAAAAAAAACTTCTACTGTTTTTACCAAAACAATTATCTCCAGATGCCTCTAACTTTGCTATTATTTCTCTGAATAATATGTAGTCAATGTTGTTTCACACACTAAACTGTTAGATGTAGCTGTTGACAATAATCTTAAGTTTGACCTGCATATCAGTAACAATATAAAAAAAAAATCAAAAAATGGGCATATAATGTATAGGGCCAAAAAATTCATCTCTAACTCAAGAGTAACCCTTGCCACCACGTATCTCTTACCCTCACTTCTATATGCTTCCCCTTTTCTAACCAATCTTCACTCTTCCCTCAGAGTAAAACTTAGTCAAGGCTATAGTGAAACAGCTACATTTCCCACAGGGTAGGCCCACTTCTCTTACCACTGCTCTGCTCTCAAGTCCCTAATTTGGCTCGAACTACCCCACATTCTGACTTTTACTCAACTAACACTATCACACAAAATATTATACAGCAACTCATTTTCACAAACTACCTCATCGCTACTTCAACATTATGTTCCATCACGTGACCTATATTCTTTTCACACATATCTGCTATGAATTTATATACCTCAAAGATCTAATAGTGTTAGTCTGCTCTCTCACTGTGTTGCCAAATCATGGAATAGCATCCTAGAATCAGTGAGACTTGCACCCCACTACTGTTCCTTCAAGTCTGGGCTGAAAGAACATCTAACCAATTGTTGGATCTGCCCAAGCTTCACACCATCTTAGTACACATTACTGCTCCCTTTTCCCCAGACTCATTGCACTTTCTCCTGATCTACCCTACCTACCCCCCTTGCTTAACCTACATGCTAGCCTCTCATTTCAGTAACTCCTTAACCCTCAAAAGCTGTTTCACTCAATTCTTCACTACCCTTTATTTTTCTCAGAAACTATGATGGCAGTGTGTTCCAAGTCATTACTTATTTTGTCATGTAGTTCATGCATTATGTAACATACATCTTAGGAGGAATTCTCATATATCTTGTACACAGTGTGTCTAAACTTTGTTGCTTCCTTTTGTTGTATACACAAATTGTATTGCTGTGTTATCTTAGTCATCCCTTTTTCATGTGCACAGTGTCCTAATCATATTGCTTCCTTTTTTATTGCATTCATAAATTGTACCTCTGTGAGATTGTCAGTCTTTGTAACCAATAATGATTTGTCATTTGTTTAATATGTACTTTGGAGCTTTTCTCCCTGGGCCTCCACTGAAAATGGGCTCATACCCAGTCACTTTCCTAGTAAGCAAATGCCAAATAAATAAAAAAAATTAAATAAAAATACATTTATTTATTTTCAGAAAAGGGGAGATGTACGATGTGTCACATCTTTCTTTAAATTATTTCTGCCATTATAATTCTGGTCATGTAGTGTGTGTTTCTGTGTACTAAACAGCTGCAAAAATCATAGGTAATGAAGGGGATTCAGGAAACTGTGAGAAAGAGTAAATCAAGATGGAAAATAGGAATATAATTACAAAAATATGTACATCATATGCAGGGGTAATTACAAAAATATGTACATCATATGCAGGGGTAATTACAAAAATATATACATCATATGCAGGGGTAACTACAAAAATATATACATCATATGCAGGGGTAATCTGGCGTAAAAATAGGAGTGTTCTGTCAGAACAGGGACAGTAACTCTTTCCAATTCAGACACAGGCCCACCACAGTGATTTTCCATGGTAGTTTGAATCACTGCCCTGGACAGTCCTGCTGAACCCCCCCCCCCAGTCTACGATAATGAGGCATTCTGAGGGAGTCGCTAATAAAACAAATAACCACTGACAGGATGTGGGTTAATCTTGTGATACCCACATCCAGTCTTGGGTTGCTGTTGTACAATGACATTATTTAAGAAATAAATTGTTTGCATAACAGCACTGTAGTGTTGTTCTGCATTTGCTGACGTACTGTATGTGTATAGGAGTTGCACCCCCATGCTTGCACAGTACATTAGGACAATTTTGTAAGATAAACAACAGAGAAAAGAGAATCTCCTAAACTGCTGCTGTTTTTCTACAGAGTGCAAGAAACCTAGACCAAGACCAACATAATGCGGGAGACAAAAATCCAAAAATAAATTTTAAATAATGCTCATAAACTTAGAAAGCACTTAAAATAAGTCTTGTTGTTAGCATGCATTTTTGAAAGGTTATGGAGTTTGAACCTAAAATGTCTGTTGTTATTTAATACTTTCAATCCCCAGTAGCTTGCCAGAAAAAAATACATTTTTATGAGGAGCAGACCAAAACTGTGCATCAAAAATCTGGACTTTCTGTGAAAATCCAACAACTGAGACATACGAAAGTCTTCCAAGATTTTTGGAGGTACAGTGCAGAAATGCAAGGAAAATCTGATTTGTTTCTGTTTCTTTAGTTTTGTAGAACATACCTGATTTTTCTTGTACCTTGCTTTGTCCTCCGAGCATATCTCAATAGAAATTTCTGTCCAATTAGAATTCATGTTTTTGAATGGCAATGAGCCATTATTGTATAATGCTAATTAGCTATGTGCTCTCCCCTTAAAATGCCTGCAGCAATTGATTTACTCACTCAGCTGTTTAAAATAACATAGTCAGTTGTAATAATTAGCATGGACATAAAGCTTAGGTTCACTCTTCAAGTCAATATGAAAAGCCAGATTGCAGATAAGAAAACCTCTGGAAGAACCTCATGTTGATCAGGAATGAACACAAGAATGGTTAAGGAGAGGTGAATTGAAACCAAGAGATGATGTTAATATTGGCAGCACAAGATAGTAGGCTACGTACACACTGGTTTACAAAGTCCATTGAACATGGGAGAAAATATAGGTTTTGTAAAAAAGAACTGGAAACAGTTGCATACTGTTATATGAGAGTTTGTCATTATATAATAGTTAGTAGGCATTATACAGGCATAAAGAATAAAACAGGCCTAGAAATGTTGTTTCATTTACGCATACATTTTAGAAAGAATAAAAAAGAATTGTTCACTGAATGTTGACCTTGCTGTCTATGAAATTTGTATTTTATTTATACATACATTTTTAGAAAGCAGAAACAAAGAATCTTCTATTGAATGTTGACCTTGCTGAAATAATAGTTTGTCAAGGGAAGATGGCAGAGAGTACTTATGTTATTTTCTCAAGGAAAGAATCTAGAGGTAAGTTAAGCTAAAAGCAAGACGTAGCCTAAGGATCAAGGATTAGAGGGTGGATGTAGTCAATAGAGGAAAATTACTGAAAAAGAGAATATAATATACTGTGTTCAGGATAGCAGGGCAGTTAAGGTTAGTATGTTCACTCGACCTGTTACTTCAGAGAAGATGTCTAACACTCGAGCATGAGTACAGAAAACAGGTCATCTAGAGACTTTCAGTTTACATTGTTCAGGACAATCAGAATGATGTACAGCAACTTGTTTATCAGAACTTTTAATGAAAACAGTATTTTTGAATATTGTGAACATCTAATAAAACCGTATTAAATGAACTACAGTGTTTGGAGAATTCATGCTGGACAGTGCACAAGACTTGGTTCATAAGGGAGAGACTGAAACCTATTGAAGCACGAGCCTGGGTAATTAAGACTTTCGTTTCTCAGTCCCATGGCATACAGTGTTTCCAGCTAATTAAGGTAAAGTACCTTCATATCTCATCTTACTCACACCTTGTTGCTGGTTGCAACATATTAATGGCAGAAGGACTGTATACTGAAAGGCATAATAATGTGGTGAGACTGTTGCACTAGGGATTGTGCAAACAGTATGGTACTGAAGTGGCTGAAAAACACTGGAAACATGAGCCACAAAGCATCATAGAAAATGATGGAGTCTACATCACATGGGATCATCCATTGTCAACAGTTCAAAAGATAGATGCTAGAAAAATGGATATGGTGATCCAAGAAAAGAAGACAAAAGTTGCATTGATCATTGAGATCACCATACCCAGTGTCTACTGTGTCTTGCATACAGAGAGAGACACAATGTCATAAAATATCAGGATTTGCAAGCAAAAATGAGAGCAATGTGGAAGAAAGATACACAGATAGTTCCAATAGTAGTAGGAGCAATGTGTCTTATAAAAAAGAGTCTACAATCATATTTAGATATGTAACTCCATACGAATTGCAGGAGGAGTCATTACTGGGCACACTGCGGGAGCTGCGAAGAGCACTTTTAGATGACATCAAAGAGTGAAACAATACTAATTTCATGAACTTTAATCATACTTTGACTATAGGAACGGGGTCCATTCCCGTCATGGTATTAGAAACCCAAAAGATTTGGAAGAATTAAAAAAGGGAGAGACCAGATAAGTTTAGCAAAGTACAGAGGAGAAGTATTGGTGTTGAGATACAGAGTGATGAATGTGTTTAGCAGTGTGTACATGCATGTGTCTGTGGTGGTATGAATGACTTGGAATGACTGTGTCTCCCTGGGTGGTCACAGTAAGGGGGTTAGGAAGGAGATTGACAGTATCCCTGTTATCATGGCTGCACAAGTAGAAACCGCACTGACCAAAGCTAAGAAAACAGCTTCCATGGGACCAGATAATATACCGGGTTGTTTCCTACAGATCCACAAAAAGAATTGGCACCACACCTGAGTGCCCTGTTCAACTACAGCCTCAGTTCTTGCTTTGTTCCCACTAAATGGTGCACTGCTACAGTCATCTCACTCCACAAAGGGGGTGCAACTACTGACCCTGAGAAATACCACCCAATCAGCTTGATGAGCCTGGTCTGTAAGGCTATGGAACATATTATTATGGATCTTATAAATAAGGATATAGGGAACCTTCAAACCATGGACCCCACACAGTTTGGGTTTGTGAAAGGCAGATCATGTCTGCTCAATCTGATATACTTCTTCGAAGCTGTCACCAGAACGGTGGATGAAGGCAAGGCTGTTGACACAGCCTACCACAATCTAGCCAAAGCCTTTGACACCATCCCACACTCTGAAATCCTTGATAGGCTCACAAATCTGGGCATCGACCCTTACATCACTATATGGGTTGCCAACTGGCTCACTGAGATAACCCACATTGTGAAAGTAGCTGACTCCAAATCTGACTACCGGGCAGTTACAAGTGGAGTCCCACAAGGATCAGTTCTGGGTCCTCTCCTGTTTGGTATATACTTCCCTGAAGTTCAAGCCAACGCCAAGGGACTCTGGTTAGCCAAATTAACAGATGACTGCAAACTGAGAGCTATTATTGATTCTCAAGCTAATGTGGACATCCTACAAAAAGGCCTAACGGAGACCAGTGACTGGTGCCCAAACCATGGCCTTAGGCTCAATGCCAAAAAATGCATCGTCATTCCCTTCGGGAAAAACACGGTGCCCACAAACTACCATATCAAAGGGAACCGACTTAACTATGAAGGTGTTATAAGGGATCTAGGGACACAGGTAGATAGCAACCTCTTTTTTGACAACCACATCGGCACTGTAGTTAGGAAGGCTTTCTATGTGGCACATCTCATCACAAAAGGTTTCTCATCCAGGAAAAAATAAATCATCATCGCTCTCTACTCATCCCCGTTATCGAGTACAACACCCCATTTAGCATGTACCTCACTAGACACCTCCAGCAACTGGAGAGGCCACAGAAGTTCCTCACTAAGAGGATCTTAGGACTCAAACATGTGCCTTGTGCAGATAGACTTAAAAAACGTAAACTTTACTCCGTCTCATATCGCCTACTTAGAGGCGATCTCTGCTTGACATACAGAGCCATGTCTGACCCAGTTTTGCTAGACATGCTTCATCTGAAAAAATACCAATCCCTTCATGTTACTCACTCCAAAGACCTCAACCTTATCATCACATTAAACAGAACCTGCTGGATGGATAGGGTCCTAACCCAGAGACTTCTAATACTCTGGAATAAATTCCCATTCACGTCAAGCAGAGTACCTCACTGGCCTTTTTCAAGAGAAATCTTGATGAGTGGATGGGAAATAAGAAATTCACCCCGGGGATCATTTCAATTGCATTGCTAGATGGGGGCACAGGGAACTAACGTCTGATAAGCCAGATGACTGGGAACACTATTGGGCTAGGCTTGCATTGGCTCCAGGGCTGTTAGTCTTATGCTACATCTATGACCCAGAGGGATTGGTTTTATTGACTTTTTGGCTTCCTGAGATACAGCTGAGGCTTTTGTGGGTGATATCTTCAGAACCTCAGTGATTGGGGTGTTTATGTAATCACATATTGGACTGCTAATAATTTAGCTTCAATATTCTGGACATACCCCTTTAGTCTCAGACCGATAGCTCTTGTCAGAAAGTAATTAATTTTCTTTGAGCATGTATGTCCATGCTGTCATTCTGTGATATCTTTTATGGGTTGGTTCTGGAAAACACCATGGTACCTGCATGGATTTACAGGCATGGCCAGTGTCCTTGCACATGGAGAGTTTTTAATCTCCCTTGTTTGGTTTTGCTAAGCAAGTCACCAGCAGTACACTGAAGGACATTGTTTAGTAGTGGTCTGACGTGTCTTTATAGTTTAGATTTTAATTCACAGAAATGACAGATTTCCTGTTGTGAATTTTTCACATTTAAAAATCTTTATTCTAATGCCAGATGTTAAAAGTAAATATTTGAGTATATGTCACAAAAAAACAAAAGCTAAATAAATGTTATTTCCAATATACTAAAATGATGAGGCAATACTATTAAACTTTAAATTCTTTATTTTTCCCCCTCGAGGTCTTCATCCTCTGAATCCCCATACAGACTTATAAGATTTTCAACCCATTGAAAAGCTGTAATTGCATGACGCCTGTTCTAGCTGTCTGCAAACACATAATTGTCATAGTCCAGGCAAGCAGGAAATGAGATGTAAAATGAACCTAGTCTCTCTCAGTGTAAACGCGTGTCAGGTGCATTTTAAATAAGTGTGTATGTCAAGGGGAAGGAGTTTACTGCTGCACACACACAGTTTATTTTCAGTACCACAATGTTTTGTTTAGCAGATGGTCCTCCATATTTGCTTATTAAAATCTGAGATCATTTTAAATTAAAAATCCAATGTCTTTGACCATCATTAGTTTAAAGAACAAAATAGTAAATAGAGTGAGATATTTGAATATTATTTTATGGTAACAGGGAGGCATGCTGATATAGTTGAGGGTGGGGTGGAGTGGCTCAGGGTCATTGCCCTGCCTAGTACCTCATTCTAACACCATCCTCCCCAGTTGACGATTGAGGGTCCAGAGTAGCTGATGCAGCATCACCCATGCTGATGGAAAGGAGGCAACATAACCTGCTACATGGCTGACCTCTAGCAGAGAGAGGACACTCAGTGAGTAGCTTTTGGGCTGAGAGTTCTGTCCATGAACTCCATGAACATCATAGACACATTTGACAGGTACACAGGAGCATGGAAAATGTGCATTTCCCCAATGATATTCATCAAGGGAGGTTTAGAATTGTTTTTTTCCAGATAGTATTCTGTTTTCTCCAGATCCTTTCTTGTTTATTACTATATGCGTTTGCTGTTGAACATTTTTATGTTTTGGTTTGGATGATATTTGGCACCTCGCACACACCCACAATACACATTGATATTTTCTTAATATTTCTGCTCCATTGTAGACAATTTCAGTGAAAGGGTTACCAGGTATTATTTGCCATCCCAAAGTGCTTATCAGTTATGACATCATACTTCTGAGGTCTACAACTGTGTCTCCTCTAGATCTAGGCAACTAGTTAATGTCAGCCCTCTCCGGGGACACTGCCATCTAAGCCTGACACAAAGCCGTTACCATTTTCATATCTTAAAAGAATAATACATCACCCAATGTATCTGGCAGTTTAGCACAGAAGATTAAAGCTACAAGCTACTAACAGGCTTCTTCCTCTAGTTCTGGGTTTGATTCCTCAATAAACATTTGCCTGATGTGCGACTCTGAGCAAGTCATCTGACCTCCATTGATAAAGGGTCAAAGACCAGTTAACCCAGTAAGCAAACAAATTATTTTCAAAGTTGCAACTTTCATGAAATATTACATTTCTTGGTTAGCCCCAAGACACCATATTAGGAAAAAAAATAATGAAAAAAATAACGAAATGTTGAATATTGTTGATCAGGAATTTCCAATACTCTTTTCTAGTCAGTAGTTTTGCTAAGTCCAGGGCTCATTGCAGCTGGCATTCAGGCACAGCTCTCCTCCTTTTTAACAGTGACAATGGCCCACTTGTCTCTGGCTCAGCAACACTTTCAGTATCTTAGCAATCTGTGGGCTTTATTGTTCTTATCACTCTGAGCAAGAGGTGTTTGTTAAAAAGGATGAACCATCGTTGTTTGCCTTTCATTCTGTCACAGTTTTCACCACAGCTGCGTCTCATGTAAGTCATGTGACTGGGAGGGGCAAGACACTGAGAATATGGTCTGTTGTCCAGCTAATACTGCCCATCAGCATTGTAGAGTTTGCAGTATTTCAGTAAGTATCACATGCTTTTCAGACCCATCTTAAACAGAAAGTGGTGTTGATTTATATAGGCAATGTCACTTTAATAACAATTAATGGAGAGAAGTCAAGTCATCGACTCTTTTGGTGGATACTTCAGCCTGGTATTCATCTTGCGAAATGCACAAGGTTGGTGTAAGCTATATATCACATGGTTCATAGACCTATTCATAGACCTCCCCCACTGATGCCGTTAAGCACCACTGTGTACTTATAGGCAGTGGGGTTCAGAGCACCACAAGCAGATATGGCACCCCTTGTGAGGGATCAGTGGAAATTTGCTTCGTGGCGTGCTGCATTCGTGGCGTGCTGCACTACATCCATTCAGTGAAGCCGTCTGTCATTTCACCCTGCACAGATTACTGATGGAGGTACGCTGAGGTGTTTGTGAATGGAAGGCAATGCATATGTATATCTAGGTGCATGTGTGTGTGTGTGTGTGTGTGTGTGTGTGTGTGTGTGTGTGTGTGTGTGTGTGTGTGTGTGTGTGCGCGTGCGTGTGCACATGTGTGTGTGTGTGAGATACTGTGAGGGTGGATCTGTGAGCATATGTGCATGTATAGCTGTTGTGAATGTAAGTGTGTGTGTGTGATTATGGGAATACTGTGAGGGTGGATCTGTGAGCATCTGTGCATGTATAGCTAATGTAAATCTAAGTGTGTGTGTGTGTGATTACGGGAATACTGTGTGGGTGGATCTGTGAGCATCTGTGTACGTATAGCTATTGTGAATGTAAGTGTGTGTGTGGGGGGGGTCTTTGTAGGGAAGATGTCAGGTGTGCTGTATACTTAGTACGTGTGCTACCTAGTAGCAAAGGTAGCATATGTTCCTCTGAGTATTTGTTTTAGCTACCTAGTAAAGCATTTTATAGTGATGCAGACTCCCATATAATGAGATCTTGCCCTTTTTAGGAATTTGGCTCACAGAATCGTTAAATGGCGCATCAGCCCTGCACCATTTTCTTTCAGTACCTGCATGAGCCTGAGAGAATGAGTGAAAAAAGAAAACAGTGCTGTCCAACTAGAATATAAAAGCTTTTTCCATCAGCTCATAAGAATCACTACATCAGTTTGTCACTTTTACTTCTTTTAGCTTAGTAGATAATTCCGAATAGACAAATACTGCTGTTTACAGACCACTCGTGCAACATAATAAGTGTATGCAAAGGGGTTCACCTACATATTTCTCCCCTCTTCTTTTAATTCATAAGGTGTTGCTTAAGTCTCAATCAGAGGAAGATAAAACAATTCATAAAGTCCATACTGGAAGAAGGAGGTCTATTTCCCCTGCATGAGCAGCCATTTCTGTGCTGATGCTGACTTGAAAGATAATCAAATCTCAAGCTGCAAGCTTTTGTTTTGAGTGAATATTTATTGCTCGATTCATCATTTAAGAAGAGTTTGTTTACATGCCAAGTTGTTTTCTGTGAGGGCAACATGCTCAGCCTAAGCAGAAATGAGTTTTTTTGTCTGTTATAATGTGAATTAAACTGTACCTTAGACTGGTTTCCTATTCACAACCAGTATTATAAATATTCCATAGTTAATAATTTTATTCAGGGATGGTGGGGGTGGGTTTGACAAAGGGGGTTAGTTTGGCATTATGGTTAGTGTTCACTTCACAGACACAAGGTACAGGGTTTGATTCTAACCTTGAGTTATTGGCTAGGCATAAAATGGGCTTTCAAGGCAGTTTATTTATTTATTTATTTATTTATTTATAGTTTGTTTGCTAGGATAGTCCATTGGGCCACGAGGAGCCCATTTTCAATGGAGTCCTGGGGAGAAAAGCTCCAGAAAATTACAAATTACAGATTTAACATGAGTGAGTTATTAGAGAACTGTAATGTGCACAAATGAAGCAAAATTAAAGAAATAGAAAAACACATTAGCAGAGTGCACAGAGTAGTACAATGCAATAAGAGTAATATTTATAAACAAAGTTTTTTAACAGTTTAACATATTAGCACAATGCAATAACAGAAACAGTCTAAATTTTTTAACAGTTATGCTAATTCATACAGTTAATTTCTAGGCTACTGATTTGTACCATTCTAGGAGTTATGCTAATTCCTAGAGTTTATTAGGGGTACAAAACAATGGGAGGCTATTGTGAATTATAGCTTATAGAGAGTAGCTATAGTGTAGGGGGATTATGTGGGGTGGGAGCAAGAGCATTCCCATAGTGAAGTTAGGTGTGTGTGAAGTAAGGTTTTGAATGAAGAGAGGCTGCTGGTGGTGTGGATGAGAGGTGGGACGGAATTCCAGTGGCGTGCGAGAGAGAAGGACATTAGATGTTTGCCTGGTGGATGGGCATGTTTATGCAGTTCCATTAGATTTTGGGAATTAGATCTTAAAAGTCTATTTTGTTGGTGCATTTTAAAGGTGGTGGCAAGAGAGGGACAGAGAGGGGGTGAAAATAAGTTTGTGTGCTTGGACAAGTTGAATTTAGATGAGGTAATTGGACAGTTCAAGCCAATTCAGTTGGTGTAGGGCAGTGCAGTGATGGGAAGTGGATCTATGGCCGGCTACAAATTTTGTTATTTTATTATAGCAAGAGGAGAGTTTAGTCTTGAGGGAGGATTGCAGGTTAGTAAGAATAGAACCACCGTGTAGGAGTGATGGGATAAGGTAAGTGCTGACGAGGGTGAGCCTAGTGGAGGGAGAGATGTAACGGTTTGATTATCAGACTTTACCTGGCCATCGATCAGGACTTTTAGTAGTTTAGCATTAGAGACTATTTCCAGAGGAGTATTATTTTGACTGGTGACTGAGAATGAGGTTTTATCTAGGGTGGTGGTTTTGGAAGCTGTAAATAATATGAGTTTAGTTTTAGGAGCATTGAGTGCTAGATGGTTGTCCGTCATCCATTGCTCAGTGGAGGAAAAGGCATCTTGGGTTAATTTAAGTAGGGTGGGTATAGAAGAGGCAGACCAGATTACTGTTGAATCGTCGGCATATTGGATAAAGTTGGCATTTGGGATGGCTCGGTAAACGTTTATGAATATATTGAATAGGAGGAGGCCTAAAATTGAACCCTGGGGGACACCTGTGGGAGTATTGAGAAAAGGGGAGGTGGCTTTTTTCCATCTACCTGCTTGTTGCCTGTTTGAGAGGTAACTGGTAAAACAGTTAATGTAGGAGTGGGATAGATTTAGTTTGGAGAGTTTAGTGTTGAGGTTATGAGAAAGAGTGTTGAATGCCTTAGAGAGGTCAAGGAGGAGAGTGAACATGATGTGGCCAGTGTCACAGGCCTTATTAACTTTTTCTAGGAAGGAGAGGAGAGCTGTGGTAGTGCAGTGGCCGGGTCTGAAGACATGTTAAGTAGGGATTAGAAGTTGGTTGTTTATGAGGTAAGATAGAAGTTGTAGATGTATACATTTTTCGAGAAGTTTAGAAATGGGGGATAAGATAGCGATAGGTCGAAAGTTTGTGATATTATTGTTATTACCACCTTTATGGAGTGGAATAATAAAGGCTTTTTTCCAGAGCTGGGGAACTTGACATTCAGCAATAGATTGATTTATAAGAACGCAGATGGAAAGAGCTATGACTTCTGTAGCCTGTAGCAACTTTTAAGAAATATGAGGGTATATCATCAGGGGCATTGGAGCCGGGTTTCAATGTTAGAAGTTTTTTATAGTGGCTGTAGGGATGGGGTTGAAGGAGAAAGGAAGAGGTTAGGAGCAGGCGATGCTAGTGGAGGGAGGGATAGGTGGAAATAAGGGTGGGTAAACCAAATGGGAAGTGAAGGATGATGTAAGTTTACTTCTGGAATCGATAAAGTGTTAAATTGGATGCCTAAGTCCAAGTCAGAGCCTTCTGGATTAGGGAAGGAGTTTTCTTTTTTGCCAGGGTTGAAAAGGGAAGAGATTTCATGCCAGAATTTTTTGGGGTTGGTGTTATGGTTGGTTTGGAGTGTAGAGAAGTAGTAGGCTTTGCGGTCTGAGATAATACTTTTTTTACTTTGTTACGAAGTGTTTTAAATTCATTGAGGATGGTGATAGTTTTATTTTTGGAGTAGCCTTTCCAGGCTTTATCCCGGAATTGCATGGCTAGTAAGGTGTTTTAGGTTAGCCAAGGTACAGGACTGCTTCTTATGCATTTTGTTTTCAGAGGGGCAAAGGAGTTATGCAAGTTGAGTTAAAGTAGGTAACAGCATTTTCTAGGGGAAGGGTTTTTAGTGGGTTCCAGTTCATTTTTTTAGTGCATTTGGGAATGTGCTAGGACTAAAGTTTTTTAGACAGCGAGTGAAAGTGTAGGTATGAGTTAGTTGTATGGAAGAGGGAAGACGGTGGGCAAAAGTGGGGAAGTGGTCACCTAATGGGTCGGGCAGAGTGCCACTATCAGAGATGTAATATGGATGAGAAACTAGAATCCAGTCCAGGGTGCTTCAAGTAAGGAAGCTCTTGGAAGGCATAGTTGTTGAGTTAATAAGCTGAGTAAAGTTGTACAAGTTTATATTAAGTGAGTTTGTAGGAGATTGAATTGTTGACCAGTTAATATTAACATCACCCAGAATTATAGTTTCATTAGTGATGTTGTTAGAGAACCAGGAGAGAAGATCTTCATGGGTTGAGATATTGTCTCCAGGAGGGATATAAAGAGAGACTATGCATATTAGTTTGTTTGTTTATATGAAGTAGGGCTGGAATTAGTTCTGCCTTGCCAAATTTGGGAATAGCTTTGGTATAGGGGGTAACTAAGTGGGATGATGAGTAGAGGAGCACGACTCCCCCTCCTTTTTATGTGTTCTGTCTTTCCTAATTATGGAGGAGTTTGGTGGTGTTAGTTCAGAGTCTTTTACATGGGGTTTGAGCCAGGTTTATGAGATGGCCATAATATCGGGTTGGTTATGGAGAAGCCAGGCATGGAGGTTAGGAATTTTGTTGCATATGCTCTGAACATTTAGAGCTGAGAAATGGAGGGGTTTATCAGTTGTGGGAGGAGGATGGGATTTGGAGGTTGAGATGTGTGGGGGAGAAGGGCCAGGGTTTAGGTGAATGTCGCCGGAGAGAAGGCTAGAGATGAGATGGCGGATGAGGTATTTGAGTTGCTTGCTATGTAATCTATGGGGTGTAAGCTTTATGGGGATATGGCTAATATAGAGTTAGCCAAGTATTCACCTGTGGTCATCGTATCTTCATATTGGACTAATTTTAAAGCAACAGTCCTCATTCCCTAAGTTATGTAGAGAATTTTATGCGCTCAAGTCAGCATTATAAAGCTTGAATTATGAGGAATTTTCTTTACACCCTCAGATGCTTTACATTCACCATCAGTGCTGGTGTTAATTGTTTTGCTGCTGCATTGGTTCTCTTTCATTTGCCATTCATTATTTCTCTTCAGTATCTTCAGTCAAAGTTTCTAAGAACTTCAAGGTGTGATTGTGGCAGGCCGTAGTAATTATAAGGCTCCTTTGTGAGTTCCAATTCACTTGCTAACATCTGAAACATGGCTCACAGTGCCTAACTTTGTTAGTATTTGAACTATTGCTCTCCTAAGAAATCCAGTTTATTTTCTGGAAAGTTGATACCATTTCTCAGAAGAATGTCATAATTTTAAATATTAAAGCATGAGGAATCCATTGTTACTGTACCTAAAACAGTGTTGTAGCTAGATCACTTGTTTTTTGGGCAGTCCCTAACCAGAGTAATACCCTTTCATTCTTGAGCTGATGACCAGGAAAGAAACAGAAAAGCTGAGGCCACTAAAATGTCTTAATACCCACTCACTAACTATACTGAGGAGCTTTACCTCCATGTTATAGGTACCAATAGGCACACAGCAGAGCCAGATCATGGTCAAATGGGGCTCTAGGCAAGATAATGGACCAGGTTCTTCCCCACTGCCCATTAGTTTGTGTCTCTTTCCCCAATTGTCAGCGTGTATATTATTTTCTTTTTTTACTTTTGAAATGAATACAGAGTTGCGGATTTAATTTATTTAGCCTTTGTTGACCAGTTAAATCCCACTAGGCTAGTAGGCTCTTCTCGGGGGGGGGGGGTGCTTGGTGGTATTTATATTATTAAGGGTATAGTTGGCCAGAGCATTGTGGAACCTCTGTTACTGTTTTCGATACCTCTGGTGGATGTAAATGATCTCACAGTACCTACCACCAATGCTGAAAAATAGGGCCTCGGTTTAACATCCCATCCAATGAACGACAAAGTCAGGAGTGCAGCACCACTCTTACACTGCGCTGCAGTATCAGCAGTCCAGCTACATGATGTGGGAGTAGATCGTACAGCCTTCTGCACCAAAGGTAAGTATGCTACTAACGATAACACTGCTTTCAAATTGTACAGCACAAACAGTGATGGCCATTTTCTAAACTAAACAGTTGCACACTGAAAACAGACTTGCCATGGACAACAGTGAAGTTCTCTTCCATTGACTCTCATATTTCACATACATTGAAAATGTAGCTGGCCAGTGCTAGATTGTGTATCTTGGTCCCTGGGTTTTTTTCAAGTCATAGGCCCACTGGTACAGAAATGCATGTGCTATTTAATTCACCTTCCTGATTTAATGTATTTCTTGTTGAAAACAGCAAGATATACTAAAGTGTATTTTAAATGTGTAGTTCTGAATATGTTTTTCCATTAAGCAGTGGAGCAAAATGCATGAAACAATAAATGACAAAAGTACCCATTTCAAAATATTTAACCAACTTGTAGTTGGTGTAGATGATTAAGGCTGCTGTTACCTGCAAAGGATTTGAGCTTGAGCAAGTTCATTAACTAAACTGCCCTGTCTAACAGGGGTAGTTTACTCACACACACACACACACACACACACACACACACACACACACACACACACATACACACACACACACACAATAATTAATGTGGGGAAAGAAAATAGAAAGTGAAATACGAATGAAGGATGTGGTCTAGTGGTAATCATATGACTTGGTGGGACTTAAAAAATATTATCGTAAATGTATCTTATGTGTTTAATTTTCTAGATTATCACAATTAGAACATTTATTGAAAATATGCAGGTAAACAGACAGGACTGAAGAAACTGAATTAAAATAAAATATACTAAAAAAATCAAAACAGAAGTAAAGACAGTATTATCTGCAGACATCTATATGCAATAAGTTATTTACTAAAATGTTTCCATTTTTTTCCTTAAACAAAATCAATTTTTATATGCACAGTATAATTCTGAATTCAAAAATCATGTTTGTGTCTTTATAACATAAAAAATAAAAGTAAACAATAATCAGTTACATTTTCAATAGAGAATATAGGACCCGGCATCACTCAAGGTTGTGAATAACTGTTGTTCAGGTACAGAGTGCAGCACACCGGGATTAGTATGCTTTAACCTGCCTTTAAGTATCACACATTTCTTTCACAGGTGGAAAGCTGTACTGAATAAGAGGCTGAGTAACAAATGAACTAACCTGTGCTTTGGAAATGTAACCAAAACAATACATGGCAAAATGCATTTGAAACTACAGTAACATTCAAAATGATTAGAATATTTAGCAAGTGCAAAACAAAATAGAGATTTTCTGATACGAAAACTAACATCAACAATCCAACACACATACGCACGCACACACCCACCCTGTAACTGATGCTAAAAATCAATAAGAGGGTCCCAATCCAGCCCAATGCTTGTATCTGCATAAAATCCTAAAGCAGCAACAAGGCAAGACATGTACTAATGTTGCTCCAGTGCATTTTCGGAAATCAAATCTCATCCGTTTATCTGTGTGCATGTGTCTTACTGCTTTAGGATTATGATACACACACACACACACAGTGCATTCTTAATACAGTAGATAAAGTAATATATGAAAGTTTTATATCATTTTTTTATTAAATGTTGTAGCTGAGACTGCTGCCTGCCCCCCCCCCCTCCAGCCAGCAGGCCCTATGCAGCTGCCTAGATTGCTTAGTGCTGGATCCAGCTCTGGCACACAGAATGTAAGTACAAGTAAATGATAGCAGCCATGGCTGTTTAAATGAGTGCCAGGACTGCGAATGTGCCAACTACAACTACTCTGCCATGCCAGTTGCACCCCCTACCAGTCTGCACCTATGGCAACAATTCTTTTCACCCCATCCTGACTACAGTGGTAACCTAAATATAGGGTTTCCTGTCATTTTGCACATCATTGGAATTTATGTTGCCCACTTAAGAGTCTACTTCATAGCTGAACTAAATCTGGTAGAGGCTTTGTAGAGCAATCTTGATATTAGGAAGTCATATGGATATTGTCTTCAGCAGACCTTGGAATATAAGAAGTCCGATGACCTGGTTACTTCTCTTGGCTTTCATTACAGGACATGATCCTTGTTGTTCCTGTGACCCGGACTGGCATGCATACTGTCACTGACTACTAATCTTTACCACATCTGATCAAACCACAACAGCTCAAAGCATGGCTGGTTGGCAACACTTGCATTTAACTTCTTCCTGTAGTACCCAAGTTATCCAGTCCCTTGTACTCAAGACATAAGAAAGTTTTGTGCAAGGATAGAAACAGAGTAATGCAGCACATAGTTTTGGCAATGTTAGACAATGTAACAAGCCCTGCATCCCCAAAGTGTCTAGGATTTTATCTACATACCCTTACTTATGTATTCTTACTCTTAGCTCAAGTCGGAGAAAGAAGAATCATTAAAAATATAAAGAAATGCTCTGCTTCTCCCCTGAGATACAATCTAAGGCTGCATAAAAAAAATAAACATTTTGTGCTCACAGGACATACATGATTAAGAAATGTTTCTCACAAAAAAGTACAAACAAACTGTGTTTAGAGCAATCATGCTCTATCAGAAGACAATAAGCAACAAAGAAAACTCATCCAGTAAGTGTAACTACAGGGATGTGCAATCCAGATTGAAGGTCAGAGTTTAGAAAGGCAAGTCCCAAGCAGACTGTCCCATAAAACTGCTTCCAATGATCCATTTGCTGTATATGAGTAACTTCTCAGGGCTTTCCTTGCAGAGTGTACCTATTCCGACTGGGAATCACTGAAGACGCTTGCCTTAGTTATGAGGCTCCACCTTAACTCAAGACTATCAATGTTACAGACATCCTGCATCAGTGGCGGCATGGCTGAAAAGGATCCTTGGACCACATCACTTCCTAGCCAAGGCATGTTAAGTTAATACAAACAACTTATTTATAGTAGAGAGTCAGTTATCTGAACGTCGATTATCTGAAACATCAGCTATCAGAGCACAGCCTTCCAAAATTAACGGGTAGGAAAAATCATAAAGTCTGAATATGTAATTGTTATATATGTTCGCTTGTGCATGTTTTTTTAGCTTGTAGCCCTCTTGTGTGTGAAAACTATTCTTTATTGTCCACTAGAATCATTGAATGGTTGTAAAGTGTATTCCCTGCATGTAGAAAAAACAAGCTTTTAGAAGTTTATCCAGTCCAATTATATGTTTGATTATCCAAACTACCCTAGGTCCCAATTAGTTCAGATAATCCGCTTTCAACTGTATTTATTTATTTCAACAGGGAAGTTACCAGTCCCTCCCCCCACTTCTTCTAAAATAGATGGTTATTTTTTTTTTTTGCATGTCGTTGTATACTTGCTATTCTGGACAGAGGGCTTTATCCCATATTTTTGTGTTTCATGTTTGGGCAGTCCATCAAAATTATCAAAACTAAGTAGACAAATGAACACACATTCCTACTACAACTAAAGAGATCTTGCTAGGACATCTATTTGTTGTTAATACAGTAGATTAAAGTAGTTCAGTTTTACATGGCCCTGCTAAACAGACTGCCTGGGAAGATCTGGAGCTGTGGCAGTTGTATTTAATTAAGCTTTGCCTGTTTTAATGGACTATGGTTAACAAATATCATGCAGTCTGTTATTTAATCATACTGTAATGTGTAATTGTTACATTTGAGCAGTAGGCACAAAACTTATATTAGCTAAAAATAAAATTATTCACTCACAGTAAATATAAATGATTGTGAAAAACTGGTACACGTAGATTGTCTCAGAGTGTAACTACACTTAAGTAGAGGCATTTTCAAAATAAAATGATTCACTCACAGTAAATATAAATGATTGTGAAAAACTGGTACACGTAGATTGTCTCAGAGTGTAACTACACTTAAGTAGAGGCATTTACTTCTACCTACCACACCCCTTCCCATTATATCCTTTCCTTATAATCCTGCCCTTTCTCTTCATGTTGCCCAGCTCACACTTGCACACATTAGTAATCCTGATATGGATGATATCTTATGTACAAAATTCCATGTTTCTATCACTTTCTTTAAAAAATAATCTTATATTAGTTTTTGAATCTACCTATTGGCTTTAAATTGTGTGCCTTTGATGCCCATCTGTTTATAATATACATATTGATAGAAAACCACAACACCCCCACTTAACTTGTCAGTGTTAATTTGGGTTGTACAGATTATAAACCCCCACCCTTGTATTTTTTGTTATCCATGTTTAATAATTCACTGACTCTGAAAAGAAAATTATACTTTAGTGTAGATTTGCATTAGTACACTACACATAAAACACTGTATAAAGTAAACAGGGGAACAATATACCAGAGATCATTATGTCTTGCAATCTGAATGCATCAAACCAGACAAGTAAACTGAATAGAATAAAACTATAATAAGTATAAGTAAATATAATAATAATATATATATAAGAATAAAACTGAATAGTTTGAATAAATTGCGAACCCATTTATCCTGCAGGTGACACCATGAAAAAAGTAATTTCTGCCGAGGACAACCCACCCGCCCAACCCTCTCCGTAGTTACACTGCTGTGGAAAAAAGGGAATCATGCTGCCAGGGTGAAAAATAATTGACCCATTGTCATCTCAAATTACAGTGGATCAATGTAAAATTTGTTTGTTGGAATGTGCATCTCAGGGAGTTCTGGTCAGGGAAATGGCATGGTAGATCCCCCAAAATCTTCTCTTGTTTAGGAAGATTCAGAAAGGAATGTCATGCTTTAAATGCATTGTTCACATTGCGATCCAGAGGGTCGCCTTCACATTGCCGACACTTCAAAATACCGAATCTCATATGGTCGAGACCATATGATCGACATTTGAAATGCTGACAGTGTGGAATTGGCATCTCCGTACACTACGGAATGGAAAGATTTCCATTCCTGCACTGTATTGCGCTCTCGGAGTTGGTATATTTAAGGTACAGGGAGTGTGGAGGGCAGAGCTTGCCCCCCTGCTTAGCAGTGTTTAGGTAAGTGTTTGTTGTTTTTTACTTTTGTATTTCATATGTTCGACATTTCAAATATCGATCATATGGTCTCAGCCATAGGAAATTCGGCATTTTGAAGTGTCGAACATATGAAGTAGATCTGATCCAGAAGATATCCAAGACCTTTTATCCTTTATTAACAACCAATGTGCCCTGGCCTAACTACTCAATGCATGTGTTGTCCCCCTTTAAAGTGTATTCATGACAGATGCCTCTAGTTTTCTTGGTATGAATTCCTAATAACTCTCTGTAGCAAGACTGCCATGCTCACTGTAGTGTATTTATTTTAATGTTACTATTACATTGAACATAAATGGTTGACTGCTTGTCCTTTCATACCCTGATACGAATAGATTAACTGCCCACATCTCTAGCACTGAAACCTGTGATAACCTATTTGTTACTATCATCCATTCAGTACCAGTCTTTCTTAATTATCCATCAGTCAAGTCTATGCTCTTCCAGCTCTTAAAAAGCAATATGCACTTCAGATTCGATTTTAATCTTCTTTGCAAGATATTTTTAAAGCTTTAGTTAATTATGAGAAAGATTGTTACAATGTATTTCTTCACACTTATTTTAACTCCCTCATTACACAGATTTAGTATAGATGCAGGGTTATTTGGTGGGATTTGATCACTATAAAGCTATTGCATTTGGGTGTCGAAGGTTGCTATATAATGACAGTTTCTCCAATATCCATATGAAACAGTTTTGATCAGAAAGACAATGGGATGCAGGCATAGATATAATATACAGATAAATAAGTTTCAGGAATACAAAGTATGTCTTAATATTACTGAAATTCCCATTGGTACAGGTGTTTGATGACACTCTTTTGTGGAAAGAGAAACAAAAGTAATTGCTTGTTACAAAGAAAGCTGTTAACACATCAGCAGAACTGTTTAGCTTCATGGACAAAATTAGTAAATACATATTATGCATTTTCTAGAAATAGTTGCCATTTAACTCGTATCATAAATGCTTGTTTAAAAAAATAGAAGCAGTTTCAAGTATTTTTTAATAAAAATTATGTTGAGATGCAGTAACTTGAAAACAACTAAACATTTCCTGGAAGCCCTCCTAAGCAGTGCAGGAAGTCTTGTTAAAAAGCTTATTAAGCATATTATCTCCTGTATTATTACAGGAAAAATGGGTTACACTGCCATATTGAAAATATAGTTTTCTCCTGTAAACAAACCATTTGAAATCCATGACTTGGAAGGTTATGAGAAAGTAAGAACAGAGACAGTATGAGAGGAAATTATGGGCTAACTATAGAGAGAGTTTCTACAGATAAAAATTTGAATTTTTTTTTTTATCAATGTATCCGTGAATTACCATATAGGTGGCAGTACACTAAACACCGAAAGTTTGATAACAGACTTAGGGACACAGGTGGACAGTGGTCTCACCTTCGATAACCACATCACCACAACAGTCAGGAAATCCTTCTATGTGGCACACCTCATCACTAAGGGCTTTTCATCCAGAAAAAAGGAGGTCATTGTCCCACTGTACTCATCCCTCATTAGACCCATTATAGAATACAATGCCCCATTTGGTATGTACCTCTCAAGACATCTGCAACAACTGGAAAGGCCACAGAAATACCTCACTAAAAGAATCACAGGCCTAAAGCAGATGCCCTTCGCTGACCGCCTTAAAAAACTCCAGCTATACTCTGTCGCATATCGTCTACTCAGAGGCGATCTTTGCTTAACATACAAGGCCATGTCAAACCCAGAGCTGTTGGACATGCTACACTTAAAGAAATCCCAATTCCTCAGAGCCACACGCTCCAGGGATCTAAACCTTGTCATCACAATAAACAAAACATGCTGGAGGGATAGGTTCCTGACCCAGAGACTCCCCAGACCCTGGAATAGATTGGCCATACATGTCAAGTGGAGTGCCTCTTTGGTCCTCTTCAAAAGGAACCTTGACGATTGGATGGGAGAAAGGAAATTCACCCCGGGGATCACGTCAGTCGCCCTGCTAGACAGGGGTCCAGGGAAGTAAATAGTGTGGGAAGAAATAGCCAGGGAATTGTTATGGCTAGGCTTGTATAGGCCCTAGGGCTGATAGCCTAGTACCAACCTATGAACCTATGAACTGATGAAACTATAGAATTTCTTTAACACTTTAAATCGATGTTAGCCTGTCTGTGTATTCAGTTTCAGAGAAGTACTTTTGTTTTATTGTTTGTCTCTACTTTACTGGATTATGTTTACCTTCTTGGATTGGTTTGTGCCTTTTGTTTTATTGTTTGTTTCTACATTACTGAATTCTGTTTAGCTGCTTGGATTGGTTTGTGCCTTTTATTTTATTGTTTGTTTCTAGTTTACTGGATTCTGTTTAGCTGCTTGGATTGCTTTGTGGTTTTTGTTTTATTGTTTATTTGTACTTTACTGGATTCTGTTTAGCTGCTTGGATTTGTGTGTGCTTGTTGTTTTACTTAGTATGTCCATCCAGCACATAATATGGATGCCAGTAGTTTAGGAATGCAGCCTGGGCATTCTTTAATGGAAATGTTCCATCAGTTTCCGTCATTAAGTGTTGCCCTAGATATTCAGCACAGGGTTTTCATTAGATACAAGTAAAAATACCGCACTGGGTAAGATGGTGATTCAGGTCGTAGCCTGCTATAGGTCCTCAACCATGTCCCACGACTCAAACTCCACGTTCCTAAGCACCCTGGAAACTATTAGGGTCCAGTCCAACACACTCATACTAGGTGACTTCAATTACCCCTCCATCAAGTGGGAAAACTACTCATGCATCAGTACACTGGGCCAATGTTTCCTGGAATTAATCAATTCCAATGCCTTGGACCAGCTCATTCTTACCCCAACTAGAGGAAGCAGCATCCTTGAACCTGGTTATTACTAACATGGCAACAGCTGGAAAGGCCACAAATGTACCTCACAAAGAGGATCCTAGGCTTTAAACACATGTCCTACATGGACAAATTCAAATAACTCCAGTTATTCTTTGTCTCATATCTTCTACTAAGAGGCGATCTCTGCTTGACTTACAAAGCCATGTCTGACCCAGCTCTGTTAGAAATGCTACATCTAAAGAAATCCAAATCCCTCCACACCACACACTCCGGAGAATTCAACCTCATTACCACAATCAACAGAATATGCTGGAGGGACAGGTTCATAACCCAGAGACTGCCCATGCTCTGGAATAGACTTCTAATCGTTTTTTTTCTTAAAACTTGCATTTTACCTGTCTCTGGCCTAGCACTCAAGTGTTGGGACATTTATTGCACTGTTCTAACTTGTTGCTACTTGTGTATCTCTGCTATCTTTAAACAAAACAAAAAAACCCCCCAAAAAATCTTGCTTTTTTCCCACTTTCTGAAATTTAAAAAAAAAGTTCAGTTATAGATTTGCTGTTCTGAACTGTAAGTTTCTTGGAGGCCATTGCTTGCTTGTGCTAAAGGGAAGTCTCTGTGTTCATCAGTGGCAGTGGTAAACACTGAACAGCCTGTCTGCCCCTGTGGGAGTGGTTACTGCCTAGAAACTGTAGTTTTATTGGCCATTTTGGGTCAATTCCAAACTCCTTGATCCCTCTCTCTTAAAACCCGATTGCCTCGTGGTTTTGGCGTCTTTTCAGACTTGTTGACTGTTGGTGAAGCACCCACCAAGAGGAGAAAAAGCTGAGAGAAGAAAGGAGCCACTTTTGAGATTTTAAGTATTTTTCTTCAGATTATTTGTTAAGATTTCTGCATTGCCGCATACTTTTTGGCATTTTCCAGCTTGCTAAACTTGATATCTGTATTAGGAACTGTATTTAGAACACATCTAGAGCCTGTTTACTGTATTTCCTGTGTTGCACTTATTTTAAAATCGTTTTCTTCTTAGAACTTGCATTTTACCTGTCTCTGGCCTAGCACTCAAGTGTGGGGTCATTTATTGCACTGTTCTAACTTGTTGCTACTTGTGTATCTCTGCTATCTTTAAACAAAACAAAAAAAACAAAAAAATCTTGCTTTTTTCTCACTTTCTGAAATTTTAAAATAAGTTCAGCTACAGATTTGCTGTTCTGAACTGTTTGTAAGTTTCGTGGAGGCCATTGCTTGCTTGGGCTAAAGGGAAGTCTCTGTGTTCATCAGTGGCAGTGGTAAACACTGAACAGCCTGCCCCTGTGGGAGGGGTTACTGCCTAGAAACTGTAGTTTTATTGGCCATTTTGGGTCAATTCCAAACTCCTTGATCCCTCTCTCTTAAAACCCGATTGCCTCGTGGTTTTGGCATCTTTTCAGACTTGTTGGCTGTTGGTGAGGCACCCACCAAGAGGAGAAAACACTGAGAGAAGAAAGGAGCCACTTTTGAGATTTTAAGTATTTTTCTTCAGATTATTTGTTAAGATTTCTGCATTGCCGCGTACTTTTTGGCGTTTTCCAGCTTGTTAAACTTGATATCTGTATTAGGAACTGTATTTAGAACACATCTAGAGCCTGTTTACTGCATTTCCTGTGTTGCACTTATTTTAAAATCGTTTTTTTCTTAAAACTTGCATTTTACCTGTCTCTGGCCTAGCACTCAAGTGTGGGGTCATTTATTGCACTGTTCTAACTTGTTGCTACTTGTGTATCTCTGCTATCTTAAAAAAAAAAAAAAAAATCTTGCTTTTTTCCCACTTTCTGAAATTTAAAAAAAAGTTCAGTTACAGATTTGTTGTTCTGAACTGTTTGTAAGTTTCTTTGAGGCCATTGCTTGCTTGGGCTAAAGGGAAGTCTCTGTGTTCATCAGTGGCAGTGGTAAACACTGAACAGCCTGTCTGCCCCTGTGGGAGTGGTTACTGCCTAGAAACTGTAGTTTTATTGGCCATTTTGGGTCAGTTTCAAACTCCTTGATCCCCCTCTCTTAAAACCTTTTTTGCGCGTTTTTGCATATAGCGCAGCATCGGGCAGCGCTGCTTAATCAGGATTAAACTATTCCCGGCTCCACAAAGTCTGCTCTTCACTTTTTCCCTTAGAACTGTTCCAAATCTCAAAGTAAGCACTCTATTTTCCTTTTAAAACCCAGCAGTAGCTAGGATAAGTGCCTTATAAGTAAGCACTAATAAACTAAAGCACTACACCATCTTATACTCCCTTTAAGTACTTGGCTCCCTATTGGTCCTTTTTGATCAAGTCAAAAAGTAATTCCTTATACTATTCTGGCATGTCCATAAGTCAGTTTCAGGTTTACTCTCCAGTCCAGCTGGTGAATATGGGAATCTTGAGGCAATGTTACAACTGCCTTATGTACACAGACCACTCTCTCTTCTTCCCAGCAAGCTCAAATATTTGTGAGAGATGCAACTATATAGCCAAACTGGAGGCTGAGCCCTCTCAACATAGTACTGGCATGGTCAGTCTGGAGGAGGAGGTAATCACACACACCACAAATCCAGTCTCACATAGACCTATCGCAACAGCAACCCAAACACATAAACACAAAATAACATACTCCGAGGCTCTAAATAAAAATCTGCCCAAGCAACAGAGACCTCCAAAGCAGACATCCAAGCAACTGCTACCCCACAATAATACCCACGTATCACATAGTTCACAAAGTCAGTGTGCCACACAGTCACAGCCCTTAAGGCTAAACAAGACACCTAATACACTTGTAATAGGTGACTCTATTGTCAGACACACTGACGTCCCACTCACCAGGCTGAACAAGGAGAAGGTCACTGTAAGCTGCCTGTCGGGTGCCAGGATCCGCCACATAACACAAGCACTCAAGTCACTTCAAAGCAAGTACAAATATGACTCCGTCATTGTCCATGCTGGTGTGAATGACCTGAGACGTACCTCCCTGGATTATATGAAAAGAGACATAGAGGAGCTCTCTGATCATGTGGCCCAGGCCGGTATGACCCTGACCTTGAGTAGCATCTTACCCTCACCAAGAATGATACCACAGTATAAAGACAAAATGATCAATTTCAACAATTGGCTAAAGTATTGGTGTCACTCAAAGGGGATACAGTGTCTGTCAGCCTGGGATGACATGCTTGACAAGCCATGTTGCTTTGCTAGGGACGGCTTGCACCTGTCACCCCTGGGTTTTTGAATACTGGCTAAGGCTCTTGCCACCCCCATAGTGCCTTTTTTAGGCAAGGCACAAAAGACAAACCCACCTCCTTAGACAACACAAGGAAAAAGAAACTGAGGATAATGCTGCTCAACGCCAGAAGTCTAAACCTCAAGATGCACGCACTCGAGGCTCTCCTCAGTGTGGAGAATATCGATATCTGGGCAGTAACAGAAACCTGGTTCAAGGCTCCCAAGAGAACCCCAGCACTACCAGGCTATACCTCATACCATGCTTTTCGGCCCCAAAACTCAGACCAAACCACAAGAAGGAGGGGGAGTATCCATATTCATCAAAGATACCCATGCCTCCAGGCTAGTGACACTGCACGAAGCATCTCAGACCATCCATGTGCAACTAACAGTGGGCAAAACTGCCTTCCAGTTTGTAGCCTGCTACAGACCACCCTCCCAAACTCAGGAACCCCATTCAGCTTTCCTGAAGACACTGGAGAATATGAAGGTCTCTCCAAACACCATTATATTGGGTGATTTTAACTACCCAAACATAGACTGGGAGCACTACTCAAGCCCCAAAACCCTAGCCCAATGGTTCCTAGAATTTATAAACTCAAATGCTATGGAACAACTGGTCACCACTCCCACAAAAGGGGAAAACATATTGGACTTGGACCTGATCATCACCAACATGGGGACTCTATGTTCCATACCAGAGGTATACCCTTCATTGGTAAGATCTGACCATAAGTTAATCAATATGGACATCTGTATCCCATCCCCACCCCCAGCAAAGGAAACCACGGTCAAAAACTTCTCAAAAGCAAACTTCCCACTTCTCAAAACCGAGGTGGAATCCTTCAAAGCCCCAGGGCCAGTGGAAAATACGGCCCAAACCGCAGAATCCTTTACAAACGCATTCTATGGATACCTACAGGAATGCATGGATTGTGCTATCCCAAATAAAACCAAGACACACTCCTCCAAAGGCAGGAGACCTGTCTGGTAGACCCCAGCCATAAATAAGCTGTACAACAGAAGGAGGAAGCTACTACATGACAGAGCAAAATCCCTGAAAGGGAAGGCAACTCTGATCAGTACTAGCAAGAAACTATGATCCCTCATAAAATCATCTAAGGCTATCTTTGAAAGAAAAATTGCACAAGACGCTAAAGATTATCACAAGGCTTTCTTTAGTTATGTCAGAAACCTGGGTGGAAACTCCCAGATATGCTCTGAGTTAGTGCAAAATGACAAAAATGACAAAAAGTACACTGAACTCACAGACATTGCCAACATCCTGGCAGACAGGTTCAGTGCAAACTTCTCTCCCCCTCCCCCCCAAATGAGCAAATGACTATCCCAACAGAGTGTAGCCTCCCTGACATCACAGATGCACAGGTGAGAGCTGCCCTCTCCAAAGCAAAAAACACAGCATCAATGGGACCGGATGGTGTCCCAGGCTGTGTTTTACATGAGCTCCAAGAAGAACTGAATCCTCACTTAAAATCACTGTTCAGTCTAAGCTTTACAACAGGATATGTACCCAAAGAATGGCGTACAGCAACAATGGTCGCACTCCATAAAGGTGGTGCCACAACGGACCCCGGAAACTATGCTCTATAAGCCTAACTAGCCTGGTCTGCAAAGCTATGGAGCGTATCATCATGGAACTCATAAACAAAGACATCGGGAACCTCCAAACACTGGATCCTACCCAATTCGGCTTTGTTAAGGGCAGATCTTGCCTCTTGAACCTGGTCAATTTCTTTGAAACAGTCACCAAGACCATAGACGAAGGGAAGGTAGTCCACACAGCCTACCTTGACCTTGCAAAAGCCTTCGACACAATACCCCACTCGGACATCATAAATAAGCTCACCAGCTTAAATATCAACCCCTATGTCACAAGATGGGTTGCAAACTGGCTTAGGGATAGAACCCACATGGTCAGAATTGCAGGTGCCATGTCAGACTCTAAACCAGTTACAAGTGGCGTCCCACAAGGCTCAGTCCTGGGACCTCTCTTGTTCGGTTTATATTTCTCTGAGGTACAGGCTAACACAGGAGGACTATGGCTGACAAAGTTTGCAGATGACTGCAAACTGGGGGCCATAATCGACTCGCCGGCTGACACAAGCATCCTCCAAAAAGGTCTCACAGAGATGGATAACTGGTGCCAGAGCCATGGCCTAAAGCTAAATGCCAAAAAGTGCATAGTCATCCCCTTTGGGAAAAACAAAGTGCCCACAAATTATCACATAGGTGGTAATCCATTAAGTACGGAAGAAGTAATTAGGGATTTGGGGACCCAAGTAGATTGCAATCACTCCTTTGACAATCACATTGCCAAAGTGGTTAGAATGACATTCTATATAGCCCACCTTATCACGAACGGGTTCACATCTAGATCAAGAGAGGTCATTGTGCCCCTCTACTCATCACTCATCAGGCCCATAATTGAATACAGTGCCCTATTTGGGATGTACCTTACCCGACACCTGCTACAACTAGAAAGACCCCAAAAGTACCTCACCAAGAGGATCAAGGGACTCAAACAGATGCCCTACGCAGTTAGGCTAAAGACACTCCAGCTCTACTCAGTTGCTTACCGCCTACTCAGAGGCAATCTGTGCCTGACGTATAAAGCCATGTCCAACCCAGAATTAATGGATATGCTCCACCTCAAGAAATCCAAATCCATCAGAACTACACGCTCCAGTGACTTAAACCTCAGCACAGAAATAAACAGAACATGCTGGAGGGACAGATTCATATCCCAGAGGCTCCCCTCACTCTGGAACAAAATCCCAATCCATGTCAGACAGAGCCCCTCAATGACCCTTTTCAAGAAGAATCTTGACGTTTGGATGGGAGACTGTAAATTTACCCCTGGGATCTCTTCAGTGTCACTGCTAGACAGAGGCACGGTAAACTAACCTTAAATGGGCTATCTTCTGTGACCTACTATAGAGAGGCACAGTCAACTAATCTAAGAAGGGTGGCGAAAGCCAAACACACTCTGGCTAGGCTTGTAAATGCCCTAGGGCAGATAGCATAGTATCAACCTAAAACCATGCATGTCAAGCAGAGCACCACACTGACCCTCTTCAAGAGAAATCTTGAGTGGATGGGAAACAGAAATATCTCCCTGGGGATCACTGCAGTGGCTGTACTTGAAGGAGACACTGGGAACTAACGTATGGTGGCACAATGCCAGGGCACTTCTGTAGGCTAGGCTTGTAAAGGCTCCAGGGCCATTAGCCTAGTACACACCTATGACAATGAGCTCTTAGATGTAATTCATGCATTGGAACACAATGTACAATTGTTTAAACATTTACAATATCAGTGCTTAAGTTTTTCAGCTTCTTTAAATATGGGCATTATAACTAGAGGGCTTCAAGTTACTAAAATGCTTATGCATGGAAATAAATATCCTGAATTGTTGAGAAACTGGCAGGAGTTGAACCTGAAGTTAAGTAGCGATTATATGGGACTTATGAATGATTTCTTCCTCAAAATTGAAACTGAGTTGTCAGCTGAGATTGATAGTTTAGAAGATAAATTAGTGAAATCTACTCATTTTTCCAGTGTCTCAAATGAATTTAATACTATGCTTGAAAATGTATGATTATTTGAACAGAAACTGATAGCTACAAAAAAGACGGAAACTGCAATGTGATTTCAATTACTTTAAAACATCTAACATCTTTCAATGGCCAAGGGATGAACAGTGTATATTGTCAACTAGTGGGCCTGCCCAAAACCATAGGGTTACATCAGTTACTGATGTAACAAAATTTAACAAGGTCAGTTAGAGATCTGGACATCTTTGAACCTGCAGTGAATACAGCTACTGGTAGTATTTGTCACTGACCTAGAGACACACCAACTGATAACAGACAGGATATGTCTGTACAAAGAACTGAGGGAAGTTTTTTTAGCTACTCCTTGCATTACACTACAACTGCCAATCCAAATTCAAGGACAAGCATACAAAGAAATGTGTTTATGAGGAAGAAGTCGGGCAAGGGAAAATTACACATATTCTGGTCCACTAACAAGACGCGAGTCTGGAATAAACTGGTAAAGGCTGAAATGACTCTCTCTAATTTATTCATGAATTTACAGATGTAGAATTGTCCATCTTTGATAAAGGTTTAAAGTTTGTTCCATCTATGTATGGTAACTTGAATGACTCTCTTACAGAGCTACATTTACTTGTACAAAATTTAGATTTGAAAATGTTATATAAAACAGATACTTTTGACTCTAATAAATCATTAGACCTAATACTTTTATACCTGTTAGTGTGCCTGTCATAAATACTTTTTATATGATGTGTGAGGAACAGATATATGATCATATATCTTTTAAACAACAGGGTGATCTTCTTCTTTCGGCTTTTCCCGGTTAGGGGTCGCCACAGCGGATCACCTGTCTGCTCATGATTGGCAGTGGAGTTTTACAGTGTCGAGTTACCAGCCCGGCGCCCAACCTTCCACAGAAGGCACACACATGCACACACTCGCACCTAGGGCCAATTTAGAGTGTCCAATCCACCTACAGCATGTCTTTGGGATGTATGAGGAAACCGGAGCACCCGGAGGAAACCCACACAACCACAGGGAGGACATGCAGACTCTGCACAGAAGGCACCCCAGCCGAAGATCGAACCGGAGAACCTCTTGCTGTGAGGCTGCAACGCTAACCACTGCACCACAGTGGCCGTCCTTAAACAACAGGGTGATAAATATTTTAATTTGAGTTTATATGAAAGACAAGCCATACATAAATTATGTGGTATGCAAGATATCATTATAAAACAAGCTGATACAGGTTTTATGACTGTTATTACTGATCGTGAATACTATACAGAATTAATGAATGCCTACGTAGAGAGTTTATTTATTTATTGGCATTTGTTTAAAGGGGTAGTCCACTGGGCCAAAAAGGGCCCATTTTCAGTGGAGGCACAGGGGAGAAAAGCTCCGTAATAAAAATAGACCAGCATTAATCGATTAGTTAAAAGTAATGCAAAACTTAATTTATAAAGTAAGACAAAAACATAAGTAAAAAAGGCTGACATTATACAAAATTCTGCCAAAGGAACAACTAGGTCATTTTGAGATGCATTTTAGGATGATGATAATTTGGAATTAATAGAAGTTATAAAGAAGTGCAGTATGGTAGACTTAGTAGCAAGTTTCTTTTGTGGAAAGTACATAGAAGTATGATAAATGAAATGAAAATACATGTTCAGGAAGTCAGGATTTGGTGCAGGAGCAGATCTAGGACAAATATTATGTATAAAGTTAATTTATTAATATGACTTAATGCTTGAAAATGTTATTACAACTGACATGTATATTTATAAATATGTACCTAATCCTGTAGTCCCTTTGATAGGTCTGCCTATGGTTAATTGCACCTGGATGGTCTCCGATGCATCATATGGTTTACCCAAACTTCATAAAAGTATGATTAGACAGGAGGTAACAGCAGCTGTATCAATATATATAGAAAATCAGCTAAAACCTTAGTTTTGTTTTGTTTGTTTAGAGGATACCAATGACTTCTTACAATGTTTATAGTGTTTGGTCCCGAAGTAATACACTACATGGTTTGATCTTGATAACCTTGGACATTAAAGCTTTATTTTCATTTATACCAAGACTGTCTTTGTAGGTATAGTAGTTTTTCAGCAAGGAGGATAAAGATTATTTGTCTAATGTTAGATGACATTCTAAATACTAACATTTATTTATTTATTTTATTTTACATTTGTTGACCGGGAGAGTCCAACTGAATTACAAGTCCATTTTCACTGGAGGCCCGGGGAGAAAAGCTCCAGGAGAACAATTTTTTTACAAAACACAGTTTTAAGGACAGACTTTTGACATACAATTTCCATAAAAGAGACTTTGACATACATATTAACTAACAGATAGGATACATTCGTTCTCTACAATAAAATATTAAATTTAGAAGATATTCCTAAGTTTAGGATTCCTGTGATAGATTTACTATCAGAGTAAAAGCAGAGAGACCTAGAATAAGGCTCCAAGAGAGCAGGTGATGCTCGTTATAGTTGAGAAGGATAACAAATTGATTTACAATATGTCTTCTCCTGGTTTTAGTTGCTTATGGAAAGCACAGCATTGCTGGGGTAGTTTTCCCTAACTCCTGGAGAGATGGGATGAGCAGTAGATTAACAGTCCTAAGTGGGTACAGTACTATGATTGGTTGGCTTAGCAGAGTTACTTAAATTAGGTGACGTGTTCTAATGAGACAGCCAGGGGGGATACAGGAGCACAGTTGATTATTCAAAAAGTGAGTTTTAACAAGTTTCTTGAACTGTGATGGGATTTGTTGTCAGTTATGTGGGCAGGAAGGGAGTTCCAGGTTTTTGCTATACAGTGGCTGTAGATAGACTTAACAGCTTCATTGTTATATTTGATTACTTTGAGGAGGTTTTGTGTGCTAGACCTTAAGGGCCTGGTGCTTGTACAGGGTTGCAAAAGATTTTGTAGGGCTGGGGTATTTTCAGAGTTGCGTATTATTTTGTGGGATAGTGATAGTTGATGGAGTTGAAGTAGTAATGGTAGTTCTAGCCAATTGAGTTTTTTTAGGCATTTACAGTGATGTGTTCTGATGGGAGAGGTTGTAGCGAATTTGGCTATCTTATTATAACAGTTATAAAGTTTGCTTAGGTCGGATTTGCTGAGATTTGTAAATACGGGGGAGGCATAAAGTAGGGTGGATAGTAGGTGGGTCCTCGCTATTGTAGTTTTGGACTGGTCATTGAGGAGTTTTTTACTGCGATACAATAGGCCAAGTTTTTTATGTACTTTTTTATGGTTATAGAAATATGTAGGTCAAATCTAAGGTGATTATTTCAACCCCTAAGAGTTTGGTATGATTTGTGGGGGTGATTGTGTTCTTGTTAAAGGAGGAGATAAAGAAAGAATCAGTGGGAGGTGTGGCTCTGTGGGAGATGGAGTACTAGCTTTATTTTACTTGGGTTCAGAATGAGCCTTTGGTTTGTAATCCAAGTTTCTGCTAGGGAAAAGCATTCTTGTGTTAGGGAGTGAAGGATGTCAGTTGATTTGGCTGAGCATATTATGGTGGTATCATCTGCATATTGCACTATTGAGGCTTTAGGAATACTGTTTTTGGAGCTGATTGGTGAAGAGGGTAAAAAGAAGTGACCCCAGGATGGAGCCTTGGGGTACTCCTAGGGAGACTGGTAGTGGGGGGAAGAGCTGGTTTTGCCACGTAACAGCTTGTTTCCTTCCCTCTAGGTAGTTTTTGAACCAGGAGATGGCAGGGGTGGTAAGGTTTAGAGTTACTAGTGAAAGAAGGAGTTTATTGTGGTTAACCATATCGAATGCTTTGGACAAGTCAAGGAAGGTGGCAGATACAAGGAGTCCATTGTTTCTGTGAGTATTGAAAATGTTGGTGAATTCTGTTAGTGCGGTGGTGGTGCTATGGAAGGGTCTAAAGCCATGTTGTTGTGTTGCTATTAGATTATTTTCTAGGAGATGTTTCATTAGTTGCTTGTGTATTACCCTCTCTAAAATTTTAGATAACGGGGGTAGTATGGCTGTAGGGCAGTAGTTATTAAGTTCCAGGGAGGTTCCCCCTTTATGTAGATGGATGATATGTGATATTTTCCGTAGCTTGGGTACTATACACTCGGAGATGGATCTGTTAATTAGGGTGGAGACAGGATATGATATGGCTTCTGCAGCCAGGTGGAGGTATTCAGCGGGTAATTTATCTGCAGATAGAGATGTTGGTTTGAGCTTGCGGAGTAGTTTTTCAATGGATTTAGTTGGTACTGGGTGGAAGTTGAATTTGGGGCAATTGTTAGTTGGAGTGGGGGTGGATTTGCAGGGTTGGGGATGTCGTCATAGGGTTGGTTGTTTGCAAGGGTCTGGATGGTTTCTGTAAAGTATTTATTAAATTGAGTTGGGATGTCTTCTTGGTTATCATCTATTTTTGGGGTTGGGGTAGTTGTTTTACCTGGTTGTAGAATAGAGTTATTTGCTGCCCAAACTTTTTGTGGGTTGTTCCTGTGCTTATCCTGTAACTTTTGGTAGTAAGATGTTTTGGTGAGTTTTTTGGGTTTGTTACGTAGTTCAATGTATATTTGTTTGTTCAATTGGGATTTACTGTTGAGGTAGTTGGTCCAGGCCTTGTTTCTTTTTCTGAGGAGGGATTTTGTGTCTGGGGTTAACCATGGGGCATATTTAGTTTTAATTCTTGTTGTTCTGGAGGGGTTGTGATGGTTAAGGGTGTTTAAGAAGGTAGTATTGAAATATAGTACAGCTTCATCAAGAGGTAGGTTTTTTAGGGGGATCCAGTTGTTTAGGGTCTTAAAGTTATTTATAGTTGTTTGAGACTGGTAGTGTGATGGTTGTAAGCTGTGTGCATAGTGGTGAATAAAGAAGGTTTGGTAATGATATGAGACTAGTTGAGTAAAAGGGTGTGTTGTAATAATGTTAGTGGAAGTAGATTTCTTGGTATGTAGATAAAATTAAGTTGTTTTTGGTGGTTGGTGATAGACGTTAGCAGTGGAGAGTGAATACACCTAGGAGCAATAGTAATAAAGTTGGAGCGGTTAGTATTTTTTGTTTCTAATTAGGCATGCAGATATTTGGGTCAGTTGTGTTGATTTTGATCTGAGTAAGAATGTGGCTTGGTGGTCACTCAGGGTGTCTGGTAGGCACCCTGCTAGGGATATCAGTGATGGGTTGGATATGAGTAGCCAATCTAGAGTGGATTGGTGTTTAGTTCTCTTGTCTGTTCTTGTGGGGGAAGTGATGAGTTGGGTTAGGCCATGTAGATTAATATGGGAGAGTGGGTTATGACTGGAACAGTTTTGCTAGTCAGTATTAATGCCTCCTAATACTATGCTTTCCTGGGGGAGGGAGTTAGATATCCATTCTAGGAGTTTTTCTGTAATGGGGATATTGTTGCCTGAAGGGATGTAGCATCCTATGATGTTGATGTGTTTACTATCATTAAATTTTAGTTTTGTTAGAGTGAGTTCAACTTTATCGAGGTATGGGGTTGTTATGTCTACTTTCTCAAGGATGAGGTGAGATTTATACACTATAGCAACACCCCCCCCTTTTTTTAAATATTCTATCACTACGAATTATATTGTAACCTGGTGGAGTGATTTCATAGTTGTGGTTGCCTGGTTTAAGCCAAGTCTCCGTTAGTAAGACTATCTCAGGTTGATAAAAGGAGAGTAGAGCATGAAGATTGTGGACTTTGTTTAGTATACTTCTGACATTTAAATTTAAAATGAGCAAGGATTTGTCTCTGTGGAGTAGGGTATCATTCAGATTGAGGGTTGGGGCTCCTAGATTTTGTGGGCCTGGGTTTGGGTGTATATCACTGCAGCTAATGAGTTGGGTTCTGAGGTAAAAATAGAGTTTGAGTAGTTTGTTTAGGGTCTTAAAGTTCTTTATAGTTGTTTGAGACTGGTAGTGTGATGGTTGTAAGCTGTGTGCATAGTGGTGAATAAAGAAGGTTTGGTAATGATATGGGACTAGTTGAGTAAAAGGGTGTGTTGTAATAATGTTAGTGGAAGTAGATTTCTTGGTATGTAGATAAAATTAAGTTGTTTTTGGTGGTTGGTGATAGACGTTAGCAGTGGAGGGTGGATACACCTAGGAGCAATAGTAAGAGGTGTATGTATGTGGGTTTGGGTAGTTTGGGCATGGTTTGGTTGGGTTTGATTATGAGTGACAGATCTGCTTGGGATGGGGTGGTTGTGGTGGATGATGAGAGGCGTTTGTGATTGTAAGGTAGTTAGATGGAAGACTGTGCTTTACAGGATGTGGAATAGTGTAAGAGAAGAAAACAGGTACATGGGTGGGGCAGATTCAGTGATTGGTGGTTAGCATGAGGGGAGTGGCTAAGTTTAGTTGAAATGTAGCACTAGTGGGGGTGGGTGGGAATAGGGGGCAGGGAGGGGAGCGGAGTGAGCCCAAGCACAGTGGGGCTAACACTAACTCCAATTATATCCCTGGGTTTACTAGTTTCTTTTTTTTGTATGCCAAATGTATCTTTTCACTTGTTTCTGTTTACACCAAATGTATCTTTTTGGCTGTATTGTACTAGTTTAATTTCACTCCAAATGTATCTTTTTGGTTATATTTTACTGGTTTAGTTTTACACCAAATTTATGGGCTATTTTTAACATCTAGATTGTCCCCTTGCAGAGATTAATTAAGAACTGCAGGGTATATTGTATAGGCTATGTGCAGGGGAGCCGGATGAAATTACTGTGTGCAGGGCAGATTTGTAGGTTAAAGAGGTAAGATCCTTGGGGAAAATCTAGCTAGGTTACACAATATGGAGGGAGCCTAGAGGTGCCTTTAGACCCAGGACAGCATGAAACAGTACATAGGTTGAGTGTTAAGGTACTAGTACATGTTATGGTATTAACCTTATTCAAATTGCAGGTTGTACTTCAAAGACTTGTAGCAGGTAAAGTTTTTCAGGGTAATGTCCTTTCAGTCAGGAGTGTCTTATACTGGGGTAGTTTGAGGGGGGCTACCTTATTCAAATTGCAGGTTGGACTTCAAAGACTTGTAGCAGGTAAAGTTTTTCAGGGTAATGTCCTTTCAGTCAGAAGTGTCTTATACTGGGGTAGTTTGAGGGGGACTACATGGAAGCTCACACAAGGGACTGCAGATGCTTAGAGAAATTTAAAGATGGCTCCCAGGGTTTAAAAAAATAATTCCAGCAGAAATTAGCTGTAGCCACAGGTGGCTAACACATATGCTAACTTAGCACTTTCGAGTTGGGAAGATAGTAATATATTTAATAATGATTTATTGCTGACTGAATACATAGCTTTTTATACATGATATATTCTTTATTTGGACTGGTGATGATTTATTACTGAATAGCTTTGTAGATGGAATGAAATGGTCCACACAATTTCATTCATTTGAAGTGAAGTATTCAGAAGCTGATATAATTTTTTTAGATGTTACTATATTTTTTAATAATGGGAAATTTACATTAGTATATATTAGAAGGAAGTTCAAACAGCTAGATATCTGCACTCAGAGTATGCATCCTAGGTATACATATAATAGCATAGTGAGAAGTCTGTTCTTGAGAGTAAGTAGATTGAATATTTCTGACGAACATTTTTATAATGAAGCTAATAATATGATAGAAGACTTTTCAAGTAGTGGATATATTCAATTATTTCACGATAATATGAATTGTGTATTATCAGAAAACAATAATATTGGAAAACAATTTTTTTTCATTTGGTTTAGAAATTGATAGCATAAATAAGCATTTAAATTTTAATAAATTAGGTTATAATATGAAATTTTAATAAGTTGGACATCTTAGATTAAAAATATCATTAAAAATAATTGGTCAGTATTGAAATCAAGTTCTGATATAGTTAAAATGTTTGGAACTCAGCTGAGTTTCATTTATTAAAAATATACAAAAAAAAATACTTGAAACAAAGCTTATGTTATAAAGACCTTATTTTTAGTCATCTGAAATTATTGATTAATAAGAATTGAACTATACCATGCCACAGGTGTCAAAAATATTGTGATTGTATTAATGTTGATGCCAAGTTTATACATCTCATTAGTAGCAGATAATTTATTTTTATTGCAGTGGTGACATGTTGTACTGAACATGTTATTTATCTTGCCAATTGTGTGAAATACGCCAGCTTTTATGTAGGCAAAAGTAATTGTTAAAGTAAAGCATATATTCACAGTTATTTGAGATACGCAGATGTGTTGATACTAATGCCTTGTATCTTCTTCTTCTTTCGGCTTTTCCCAGTTAGGGATCGCCACAGCGGATCACCTGTCCGCTCATGATTGGCAGTGGAGTTTTACAGTGTCGAGTTGCCAGCCCAGTGCTTAACCTTCCATAGAAGGCACACACACATGCGTGCACTCATGTCAAGGGCCAATTTAGAGTGTCCAATCCACCTACAGCATGTCTTTGGGATGTGGGAGGAAACCGGAGCACCCGGAGGAAACCCACGCGACCACAGGGAGGACATGCAGACTCCGCACAGAAGGCACCCCAGCCGAGTATCGAACCGGAGAACTTCTTACTGTGAGGTGGCAACACTAACCGCTGCACCACTGTGGCCACCCACTAATGCCTTGTATAAACACAATGAATTTATGGGTAAAGATCACACACCTATATTTAGGGTTATTCAGAAGATCTATAGAGATAAACATGGATGCGATTTAGTTTTACACACTGAATTAGCAGAATATAAATGGATCATTTTTTTTAGAAATGATTGTGCACCAGGTCTTAATGTAATTTACAGTGTTAGACTAGTTTTAAAATTGGAACTGTATTTATTTTAAATTTCCAGGCGTTTTGTAGCTTCAATTATCTTGTCATGTAATTGTTTAACTTATTTCTGTTGGCTTGTATACACTTTTTAAATGCATGTATTTCTTCTATTGATGTATTCCCTTGAGAATGAGTGGTTATACTTGGAAGCTTTGCATATTAAACATTTTTATGTGATGGCTAGAATTCTTCTTTTTTTATTGTTTGTAAGTACTTACAGGACCCCAGAGCTGCAACTAGGAAAATGGATGTCCATGCAAATATGGACATTTCTTAATAAAAAGTCTTCTACCATTAGGCAAATGGCTACTATTTTTCTGCATAATGACTATATCTTGTCTGGACTAAAGAAATAGCTATGCTAGCTCTTTATCATAGTTACAGGCCCTCCGTTTTCGCATCATTTCGCATCATTGCCATTTGAATGATTATTAGTTCACTTTAATGCTTAAATGAGCGATTGCACCAGTGACTTGCAGGGACCAATTTTCGTCTCAACTAATGTGCCATTTGCACTCCTAATAACATGTACCCTGTCTTTCCACCCTAGTTACAGTTTTATTTGCTCATATTTTGAAACCCATTATTCAACATCTGTTAAAAATTCTGAGATGTTTTACATTTCTAGATACTACTTTGCTTAGGCATGTCTAAACACTGAGGAAATTCTTACAATAAAACTGAAAAAATATAATAGTAATCCAACAAGGAACATGAAATATCAAAGGCCCTCAGCTATTATTTATATAAGGCAAATTACAATGGCATTATGGTCAACTTAAGTAGTATCAAGTGACAGATATTCTTGAATCAGACATCTTTAGAAGTTGACTACAATATGTTTACTGTAGAATTTATAAACTGATTGATGAATCTGTTCCCCTGAAAGATAAAAACCTTTGAGTTCATTGTAATCTTGTCTGGTGGAGTAAGCATTTCACTCTATCTGTATAGATAAAACCCATATATGGCCTAGCTTACAAAAATAACTGGTCATACTTTTAAAAGCAATAAATCTTTTGAAAGGAAAATGAAACAAAGGAAATTCAGTACGAGTTTTTTTTTTGAGAAAGATGTGTCATAGGTTCCTAGGTGTGTACTAGGCTGATGGCCCTGGGGCCTTTGCAAGCCTAGCCCATAGAAGTGCCCTGGCATTGTGCCACCCATCATTAGTTCTCAGTGCCTGTATCAAGTAGAACCACTGGAGTGATCCCCGGGGTGAACTTTCTATTACCCATCCACTCATCAAGATCTCTCTTGAAGAGGGCTAGTGAAGTGCTCTGCTTGACATGTATGGGAAGTCTATTCCACAGCATCGACAGTCTCTGGATTATGAACCTGTCCCTCCAGTATGTTCTGTTGATTGTGGTAATGAGGTTGAGGTCTCTGGAGCATGTGCTGCGGAGGGATTGGGATTTCTTTAGACAAACTATACTGTGTATATACTAGAACATAATCTTAAAGCCTTCCTTTCTTAAACATGCACACACACACACACACACACACACACACACACACACACACACACACACACACACACACACACACACACACACACACACATCAATATCTATCTATATTTAACTATCAATCTATCTGTATATGGTTGCAGTCTCTAAAAATAAATGCACTTACAAGGCTTGATTTTCAGCCTTTCACTGCTTTGCATGCATGATCACAGTGTAGTTTGTCCTTTCACCTGCTGTTGTGTGATTTCAGGGTTGGTATATATAATGTCCAGTAGTGTGAGTTGGTTCAAGGAGACTGCCCACTCCAAAAAATATTGTTTTTATTTTTGTCTTTTGTATGTGTCTGTGCATGTACGTATGTATATGTGTGTGTGTGTGTGTGTGTGTGTGTGTGCGCGTGCGCGCGTATGTGACTGAGTGTGTGTGAGCCCGCGTATACGTGTGTATGTGTAGAATCAGGATGTAGAAGTTAACTTTAAATAAGAATGGTATTGTAATGGATGGAAAGCCTGTCTGTATTAAATGAAGGTATACTTGCAGTTGTTGTTGTTCTTTGTCTTTCGGCTTTTTCCTGGTTAGGGGTCGCCACAGGGGAACTCCGGTCCGCTAATGATTGGCAGTAGATTTTTACGAACGCCGAGGTGCCAGCTCAACGTTACGCCCATTTACGCATGTCTTTCGAATGCCCACCCAACCACGGGGAGGACATGCAGACTCCACACAGAAGCCACTCCCCGCACTCCAGCCAAGAATCGAACGCGAGAACCTCTTGCTGTGAGGCAACAATGCTACCACTGCACCACTGCGTGTTATTTGCTAAATTTTACACTACAGTATCTAAGAGTAATTTAGTATACACTCCACAGGAGATTCCTCATGATGACAATTCACAGTCCATAGTTTTCTTAAGCGCAGTGTGCAATTGTGTAAATATATTCTATATACAGTGGTTAGCATGCTTCCTGTCAGTTCAATGATTCATACAAAATCAGGAGAAAAAAGAAAATTAAGAAAATTTATATAACGATATTAAGGACCAAACGCCACTGCAGATGCCATGATTTAAATGTGGGTGTTGATTGCTACAATTTAACTAAGAAGGAAAATAATTTGTTAAAGAAACTGACTGCAAATTGTTCAGTTAGAAATATGAAACCCAATAAAGGTGGTGGCACCCTATTGATGGACTGTTTCTTGTACTCCCAAAAGATGTTGCAGTATTTGCACAATGATCAGTTTTTTTTAGGAGTGTAAGAAGAGTAATTTAACTTATTGGCGTATTGATTACTGGCTGCAAGATGTAACTAAGACTTTTCATATAGACAGTGCTATATCTGACTTTGTTAAAGTGGACAAACCTATAATACCAAATATTTTTGGTACACCGAAAGTACATAAATCTGTGGAGTAACTTCACACCCCACCCTACTTCAGCCAACTGTGGCAACAGGGTTCAAAAACTGAGCCTTTGGTGAAGTTTATTTATTACACTTTGAAAACTTTTTTTGATAAAGCACACATTCTAAAACACGTGACACTTTTTGAACAATATGCACAAATTCCGGTTTGATAAAGATGCTTTCTTCCTAACCACTGTTGTGAAAGGCCTGTTCTTAGTTATCCCACATCAGAATGGCTTACAGTGGTTTCACAAAGCCTTATTTTGTGGCACAAATTTAACTTTGCATACCTTTAATTTTGTAATTGAGGCCATGGAATTGGGGGTTAACTAACAATTTTGTATTCTTTGAGTCTGAATACTTTAAGCAAATCACGTGGGTTGCTATGGGGGCATCTGCCGACCCAGTTCTCACTGACATCATGTTGTGGTGGTGGGAAAGGAAGCTTATCTTCTCTACCCATTTTGTGAATACCATCCGGACATATTTGAGATTTTTTGATGATGTTTTTATTGTATCGACCAGTAGCCCTGACAAGATAAATGAATTTTTGAACTTTATTAACAGTTCCACTTCCTTTCTATTTTGTAAAGGACAATATAGAGAATTAACCATTAACTGTTTAGATGTAACAGTCTTGAAAGATATTGAACAAAGTTGTTTTATTTCAACAATTTTTAGGAAAGAGACATATTTAAACAGTTTGCCACACTTTAATAGTCACCATCTTGTCTCGCAAAAGAGAAATGTTGTGAAGAAATAGTTTATAAGATGCCCCAATGGATTTTGGATGAGTTTTTTTTTTTTTTTTAAGAGCAAGTCAAGGAGCTTAGCAAGATGTTTAGTGCTAGACATTACCCTCTTGAGTTTGTAAGAGAATTAAGTGAAAAGGTGATTATATTATGTCATTATAAACCTGTTTTATACTGTGGATTTGAGATTCCAGAGGGCTATTTTAATGAATTTACCCATTTTTTGGGGAGTTTGTGTGTGGCTTTAGTTGTGCCAGTAATTATATAAAAAATATTATAGCAAAGAATTGGACAAGTATTATTACAGCCCACAGTTTGGATGACATCTTTGAGAAAAGTCCTGCCATGATATTTAAAACTGGGATAAACTTGAAAAGGAGATTTGAAAATGGACATAATAAGAAGTGGGAGAATAATATGGCTGCAAAGGGTATGTCCAAATGTGGCGCTTGCAGCCAATGTGACTACATTTTTGAAGGTACGAATTTTATAGTGGGTACTTATCTGAGAGTAGTGTATCCCAATGGGAGGTTTAATTGTCACACTAAATGGCTGGTATACTTAGTCCAATGTCACACACATCCAGCATTCAACGCAAGTAATACTGTCAAAGCATTGAAACGTCCAGCATACAATGCGAGTAATAATGTCAAAGCACTGAAACATCCAGCAATCGACATAAGTAATACTGTCAAAGCATTGAAACATCCAGCATTCAACGCGAGTAATACTGTCAAAACACTGAAACGTCCAGCATCCGACATGAGTAATACTGTCAAAGCATTGAAACATCCAGCATTTAACGCGAGTAATACTGTCAGAGCATTGAAACATCTAGCATTCGACATGAGTAATACTGTCAAAGCATTGAAACATCCAGCATTCAACGCGAGTAATACTGTCAGAGCACTGAAACATCCAGCATTCGACATGAGAAATACTGTCAAAGCATTGAAACATCCAGCATTCAACGCGAGTAATACTGTCAGAGCACTGAAACATCCAGCATTCGACGAGAGTAATACTGTCAAAGTATTGAAACATCCAGCATTCAACGCGAGTAATACTGTCAGAGCACTGAAACATCCAGCATTTGACATGAGTAATACTGTCAAAGCATTGAAACATCCAGCATTCGACATGAGTAATACTGTCAAAGCATTGAAACATCCAGCATTCAATGTGAGTAATACTGTCAAAACACTGAAACGTCCAGCATTCGACGAGAGTAATACTGTCAAAACAGTGAAACACCCAGCATTCGACAAGAGTAATACTGTCAAAACAATGAAACGTCCAGCATTCGACGAGAGTAATACTGTCAAAGCATTGAAACATCCAGCATTCAACACGAGTAATACTGTCAAAACAGTGAAACGTCCAGCATTCGACTAGAGTAATACTGTCAAAACAGTGAAACGTCCAGCATTCGACTAGAGTAATACTGTCAAAACAGTGAAACGTCAAGCATTCGACTAGAGTAATACTGTCAAAACAGTGAAACGTCCAGCATTCGACGAGAATAATACTGTCAGAACAGTGAAACGTCCAGCATTCGATGAGAGTAATCCTGTCAAAACACTGAAACGTCCAGCATTCGACGAGAGTAATACTGTCAAAGCATTGAAACATCCAGCATTCAACGCGAGTAATACTGTCAAAGCATTGAAACATCCAGCATTCAACGCGAGTAATACTGTCAAAACAGTGAAACGTCCAGCATTCGACATGAGTAATGCTGTCAAAGCATTGAAACATCCAGCATTCAACACGAGTAATACTGTCAGAGCACTGAAATGTCCAGCATTTGACATGAGTAATACTGTCAAAGCATTGAAACATCCAGCATTCAACGCGAGTAATACTGTCAAAACACTGAAACATCCAGCATTCGACATGAGTAATACTGTCAAAGCACTGAAACATCCAGCATTCAACGCGAGTAATACTGTCAGAGCACTGAAACGTCCAGCATTCGACATGAGTAATACTGTCAAAACACTGAAACAACCAGCATTCAACGCGAGTAATACTGTCAGAGCACTGAAACATCCAGCATTCGATGAGAGTAATACTGTCAAAGCACTGAAACTTTGAATTTACCAGCATACATATGCTATCAAGAGAAAAGATGCAAACACTTTTTTGTTTAATCACTCTGAACAATGTGAGAATTTAAAAAAAAAAATTTTTTGTTTTAAAAAAGGTACCCCATTTTGAGAACAGCGGTGATTGGGAAACCCATGTAGAAAAGCATGAATATTGAATGCAAAGAGCCCTCCAAGAATTAATGGCAGGATTTCTATAAATAGTGTATTACTTATTAAAAGGTCTTGCATCTAGTTTTATATGTTTCATTTATGATTCTGATAGTGATACTGTGACTTTACATTGTATCTTTAAATATTTTGGTACAATTTAGTTTTGCTTTAGTTAAATGCATTTTTGAAGAATGCTATTTAATAATTAGTCATCAGATAGCATTATAATGTTTTACTATTTAAATGTTTGTGGTGGGGGAGTTTTTGTATCTGAAGAAGTCCACAGCAAAGGTTAAGTGGATTTAAGCACTTATATTAAAACGTTCATGCTACTTTTCAACATCTGCAGGGGTGTTTCATTCTTTTATTTGTACTATTTCTGCAGGTGGATATTTTGTGGTCATATAATGATGTTAAGAATAATAGAAAATCATTTTACAGTTATATAAGATGTGGTAAAAATACTCTACAGAAAGAATGACTCAAAAAAGTTCCAGGTACTTCACAGATTTAATGCATAAACTTCAGAACAACTAGATCAACAGATTTTACACAACATGGTTTAAAACTTGCAGTAAAAAACGCAACCATTTAAATAACCTCATAGATGTGGTAGAAATAAGGATATGCTGATAGATAAAACATGATGATTCTGAAACTTTATCTCTTACACAATTGGTTGTAGATATATTTACAACAGTCTGGGCCCACAAAAGTGGAGTTAATTTGTAGTGGTAATATCCAGGTAGCTCTATATACTGAAATTAAATCAGATTATACTTAAAAAGTAGAACGCAGGCAAGACTGGGAGGAGACAGAATTAGCAACATAGCTTTGGTGACACTTAAACAGTACTATTACAACTGCTATGCACTTGTCATTATGTATGAGAGATTCTTCAAAACTGGAGACATACATTTGTTAAGCCCGTCTATAAGGGAAAGGGAAACAGGTGTAACCCAGGTTCAAACGTTTACATTCTTGTTGTAGAAGGTAAAAGAGTTAGGTAATCTTGGATAAATTATTGCCAGAATTGGCATGGCTGAAACTTGAAATAATATATATCAAGATATGTGTTAGAAAACAAAGTCTGCAACATCCATAACATGATGTTCTATTAGCATTATTATTATTATTATTATTATAACAGTTACTAATTAAAAGGTATCTTGTGATGTAATTTATGTAGACCCATCTTCAGCCTTTGATAAAGCCATGCATAAAACATAAAACATTGATCAATAAATCACACTAACTAGATATTAATGCAATCTTGGTAAGATGGACAGCTGCATGGATTACAAATAGAATATGGCAATTAATTTATAGCATCTAGGCAGTGAAATGATATGCTGTGATCAAGGTGTCCCAAATGGTTCTGCCCTGAGACTGTATTTACTCAGTCTGTATCATTCTGATTTATTGTTTTCATCTTTTATGTTCTACAGTGTGCTCATGACTTAGAAGTGACAAAACTAATCACAATTGATATTCATAGGCCATATATGCAAAATAACCTGATAAAGTGACCACTTGGATACAGAGGAATAACATTCTAATGAGGAAATAAATCGAAAAAAGAAAGCATATGAGATTTGGGAGACATATTTAAGGGTGAATATTTAGTGTAGCTCCCAGGCATTCAAGAAGAAGTTTCGTTAAGGAACTGGGTAAATATATAGATCTAGCTTTGGATTTTTCTGATCATATCAACCAAATGGTTAATGATAAAGATTTATAAAATCAGAAATTTTGAAATATTTGTTTCTATGGTACATTACCCCTGAATTTGGGTAAATAAATATGATAAGAAACTTTAAAAGAAAAGCAGTAATCTGTAAAGAGAATAGAAAAAGGAACCAAGAGGATGGATATGAAAATATAAATCTCAGTGAAAGATTACAGTATCTGAGCTTGTACGGTGTCTCGTATGCATAAATAGATTTTATTCAAGTGTACAGGGCGTACAGAGAGAACTATGTCTGGAAGTATCTGGGCTTATGAAACAGTAGAAAAGCATTGGACACCTATGTACAGGTGTATTAACTGGTTCTCTGAGAGAGTAACACGCCTGAAATAGACTACCGAATTATATTAAAGCAAGTACTAGTTTAGATATTTTAAGAACAGCATTAATACTTTTTTTTGGGGGGGTGGATTGTTTAGTATTATATTGGTAGGCTAGAAGGGGTTTGTTGCCCATATGTGACATATTTGTGTAGGTACATCATTTTGTGGTGCAGTTCTAGCCAGCTGGATGAATCATTGTGCAGAACAACAGCACTGCACTGCGCAGCCACTGTTATTCAGTAACATCTACAGTATATCAGTCCTTGCAAAATAGCTGTGCTCTGCAATCCAGTTGTGTAGCAATTCTTAAAACTATTTAATTTATCAGGCATTATGCCAGGCTATAGACTTTACCATTCTGTGGTAATAATAAGAGATGGTGCAGAGATGGCTTCCTTGGCAGGACCTTGGTGGTATCGTTGCATTTGGTGTGCATGTATGCTTCTGGAAAGAAGTCTGCCTACTCCATAAGGGACTCTGTGATCAATCGTTTGTAATATTCTTGTGAGTGTGTTGGTGTTGTGGTTCAGTTCAGTTAACAGATGACCCTGTCACAGTGAAAGAAGGCTGGTAGGGTCATAAGTGCTACACCATTTGTAGATGCACAGTTTTAATTCTGTGTGCAGTAAGTGTAATTTTTTAAAATTGTGTAGAATCCTATCTGTGTATATTTGCATATATATAGTCACTATATGCAGTACTGCAGCAACATAATAGAATAAGGCTGCATACAAGTTATTATCTACTATGTACCACTCTTTGAGTCCCAGAGACCTTAGGTTTATACTTCTGTTGTGTCACCGGCCTTTTCCAGTGACCACTACACTAATGATGCCTGCCAGCTCTTCAGCTGTCTTTGAGGATATGGCATTGGATACCATAAAATAGTAAATAACTGTTGCTGATGTTGACAATAAAATTCTTAGCATTTTTTGAGAAACATATTACCTTTATTTTGTAAGCTTTTAACTCAGTGTTGTTACAGTAGAATGTTGCAGCTTCTACTCAAATGCCTAACGTGGGTATAAATCTAAGCTTGAGAATTACAAGCCCACCACTCTGAAGTCATTACTAGGAAAATAATGTCAAAGAATGCTGGCTAAGCTTCTATAGCTAAATCAAATGTCAAATACAGATATCATCCAACTTAACATTTTTGGCAGGGCATATTATGGATGGTTTCTTTCTGTTCTAATATAAAGATTCCTATGTTTTCAAAATACCTGTTTATGTTGATACTATTAGCTGTTATGAAAATGTTTAATTCCTTTCTGGGTTTCAGAAATGACCTACATAACTGTGGTACTGATATATAGTAAAATAATAAGTAAAAGAAGCATCCAGAACTTAGAAAAGTAGCCAAAGTATTGGGACTATTCTTTTATATTACTGCATACTTTGTGTGCAGATGATGTGTCTAATATAATCTGTGATTGACAGATGTCAGGATTTTGAAGTGGTGGGCATGGAATTATGGAAACCCAACTACAGACGTAACATGCCTACATTATTAACTGTCTCAGTAATGGTGACGTTCAGCTCAGCATAACGTAGCTGAGCCATGAACTGCAAGTGTTATCACTGTGGGGAAAATTTGAAAAAAACACATCTATTACCAAAAGGATGCAAAAGTACATTGCATCACTGTATACAGTAAATACAAGCACACCACCAACAAAGTGATGACAGCAATCTCTTATCACGATATTCAAACTATCTTTAATGTTTAGCCTTGCTTTAGGTCTAGGCCTTGGTTCTCCCATAGACAACAGGATGGAACACCTGTTCAGTCTAGAGCCTCCCAGCCAAAGTAAAAAAAAAAACTTTATTGTCATTCAGAACTAAACAGCACCGTAGCTGAACGAAATTACAATGCTTCGTTCTCAGTGCAGGAAACAGTTGCACATATAGACAGAGAAAAATTAATAAAATATCACAGTAGAAATTTAATAAGTAGCAATTAGTAAATAAAGTAGGACAGCAGTGACCCACACCCATCCTAGAACAGGAGACAAGGAACAATATGAAGGAAATATTATCAAAGTAAAATTGAAACAATAGCAGCATATCTATGATTAGACTGAATTATTGCACAGTTTGTATATTGCACTTTTCAGTCCTTCAGTGTGTAGGTGGGCTACCTTAGTGTTGCACTTGGTTATTGTACATCCGTAAAATAAGCCCCTTGATAGGCTAGTTATGTAACAGACGTCATGGTTAGTTTTTCCCAAAAGTTCAACAGTCTAATGGAGAGCTGGAAGAAACTTTTTAGTCTGGTGGTCTTACAATGCAGGCTTCTGTATCTCCTGGCTGAGGACAGGCAAGCGTACAGACCACTGGCAGGATCCGTTAGATTGCTTGAAATATTTCTGGCCCTGTTGATGCACCGGCATTTGTGTAGATCTTCCAGAGGCGTAAGGGAGGTGCCAGTGATTCTTTCTGCTGCCTCTACAAATCTCTTGAGAACCTTCCGGTCCTAACTGTTATAGCTGCCATGCCAGACTGCAATGCTGTTGGTCAGGACACATTCAATGGTACCCCTATAAAAGGTCTGAAGTATGGAGCTTGGTTATTTTGCCTTCCTAAGTTTCCTTAGAAAGTGCAAGCATTGCTGAGCCTTTTCTGACTGTGCTGGATACATGGACTGACCAGGATAAGTTCTCCTTGATATGAACACCCAAGAACTTTGTACTCTTGACCCTTTCCACTGTCATCCCTTTCATCATTAGAGATTTGTGTGGTACTTGAGATGTTCTGAAATCAACAATCAATTCCTTTATCTCGCTGACATTCAGTGCTAGATTGTTGCTGTCACACCAGACCAGTAGTTGATCAGTCTCATTCCTGTAGGCTTCCTCCTACAGATAGAGGCCTACTCTATCCACAGATGGATAATATGAGGCTAATGTTAACTTATAGTAATAACATAGGGGGGATATGTGATATAAAACAGAATTGGAATGTTTTGCTGACAGATGAAAAAATAGCCAAGGTAGTTGGAGAAAAAACAGTTTTTGGCTTTATAAGAAATAAAAATCTGAAGGATTTATTATGTCATGAAGGAAAGACAGTAAAAAGTAGGAAGAATTTTACACAACGTACAGGTACATGCAAGTGCAGAAATTGCAAAGCATGTGAGTACATTGTAGAGGCAGAATCCTATGTACACCCTGTATCAGGAAAACCATATAGTTTTGATTTGTATGCAGATTGTAGAACAAAGAATGTTGTTTACCTGGCTGTCTGTCAGGACTGCAGCTCATTCTATGTAGGAAAAACTAACTGTATGCTGAAAAACAGACTTTTGAACCATTTGTCCTCTGTAACATTAAAATATTAACACAATGCACTTTTCCAGCACATTTCTAAGTATGAAAATCATAAGTTTATGGTTATACAATGTGTAAATAAAAATAAAAGGGGAGGTGATTTGATTAATGAATAGAGTTGAATGGATCACTGAACTAGCAGCATACAAAACCCCAGGTTTAAATGGGGTTATACCTTTTAGACCTGCAGTGAAGGAAAGGAGGGTGCGGTACTGAATGTTAACTGAAGAGCTATATAAAAAACAACAGTTTCATTTGAGTTTTGTGTCGAAGAACAGCTTGGTCCCGAAAGCACTCATTCCTTTGTTTTAATTGTGCTTTAAATAAAAGTTTTGAAGCTGTTGACCCCCCCCCCAGACCTATTGTCTCAGGCAGGGGTTGGGTCACAGAGAATGTATCCATTTGGATACAATGTACATTGAAAAAAGTATTAGATAAGTTTCCCAGTATACTAAGGGATACAGGACACCTCAATATTGTTGTATGAGTGTATTATATGGAATGAAGGACAGAACTATATTATGGTTACACTAGATGTGAAGAATTTATTTACTGTCATTATCAATACCTTATGGCATATCAGCCATAGAACACATACTATCACAGGTAGCTAACTTTGAGCTTGATAATATTAAGCTGATAAATGAGCTGCTTAAAATAGTGTTAGAAAATAGCATATTTATGTGTCAAGATGCATATTATCGCGAGAAGCAGGGGGTGGCTATGGGCACCCCCTGTGCTAACACTTATGCAAAGTTGGGGTTGGCTTACTGGGCGAATTAAGTTATATATGGAGCACAACATCAATGGAAGGACAAGTTACTTTTCTCTGTGCAATTTCTGGATGACTTTTTTGTTATGGGGGGGGGGTTTACAAAAATTTGTTGAATATTTGGAATCTACGACCACTTTCCTTAGATTCACCATGCAGTATTCCAGTAGAGCTTTGGACTTTTTGGATGTAAAAGTTGCTGAGGGATGAGAAATTGAGTATTGGATACAACCTTATTCAGAAAAAAACTGTTGGAAGAATAGCATGCTATCTTATGACAGCATGCATCCAAGGCATACATTCAGGGGTATAATAAGAGTGCAGGATGATATAATTTCACATATATGTAGCAGGATACACATTTTGAACAAGAAATAGATAAGTTAGAGAGTAACCTCTGTCGAAGTGGATACAGTGAAATAGAGTTAAAGATGCTATTACTAAGAGTAAACAATACAGAAGTAATAGGTCTAGGCGTTGGTTCTCCTATAGACAACAGGATGGAACACCTGTTAAGTCTAGAGCCTCACAGATGGATAATGTGAGGCTAATGTTAGCGTATAGTAATAACATATGTTATTACTATACTTTGATTAATGAGACAGAGTTGAATGAAACTAAATGGATCATTGAGCTGGAGCATACAAAACCCCAGGTTCAAATGGGGTTATACCTTGAAGACTTGCACTAAAGAAAAGGAGGGTGTGGTACTGAATGTTAACTGAAAACCTATATAAAAACTGCAGTTTCATTTGAGTTTTGTATCTAAAGTAGGGCTTGGTCTCGAAAGTGCTCATTCTTATGTTTTTAATTGTTTTAAATAAAAGTTTTGAAGCTGTTCTGCATGGTGACCACTACCTGCTTTTTTCTTCTTTCCTTTGGAATCTTTGTGGGCAGGCAGCCTTAGGTGGAGTATCGACAGTTCTTTTTGAAATCTTTGTGGGCAGGCAGCCGTGTGTGGAGTATCGACAGTTCTTTTTGGAATCTTTGTGGGCAGGCAGCCTTTGGTGGAGTATCGACAGTTCTTTTTGGAATCTTTGTGGGCAGGCAGCCGTGGGTGGAGTATCGACAGTTCTTTTTGGAATCTTTGTGGGCAGGCAGCCTTTGGTGGAGTATCAACAGTTCTTTTTGGTTAAGTGTGTATATGTTTAGGTTGTAGTATTTTCTGGACTCTCTCACCTAGTACATGACCCATTGTCATAATTTGCAAGGCCTGGTGATGTCCGTCACCTTAGAAGTGCCTTTGGACAAGTGTCACCCCATAACCTTTGTGGCTTATGTGATAAATGCATAACAATAAATAGGTAGGGGTTCTAATCTCAGTCCAGGCCAAATGTGTGTGAGAGAAGAATGTTTTGTGTGTGTGTGTGTGTGTGTGTGTGTGTGTGTGTGTGTGTGTGTGTGTTTACAACATCCATTATGTGGGCATGTTTTCATATATTATGCCATGATACTCACAATACACATTCTAAGGTCCGCTGTTCACATCAACCATAGTGGTATCTGTAGACACTCTTCAGCCCTATAAGCCCTGTGCAACAGTATGAAATAGTATGGTACGAATAACAAGATAGGTTGGTTGCTAAGGTCAATACTGGTAAGTGTGTATGTGTATGCATTGGTGTGTATAGCAGTGGTTGTGAGTTTGTAGACATGTATGTAACACTATTATGAGTACTCTCACACCCAGTACACCCACCGTTGCCATACCTCACAAGGCCATGTGATGTTATTCACCTTACAGGTACCTTGTAACACTCATCACACTAGTAGTCCTGTGCCACCTGCAATAACAGCATAATAGTGCCACAACTTGATGGGTAGGGGTTCCAATCACAGCACTGGCAACTGTGATCCTGTGTGTGTGTGTGTGTGTGTGTGTGTGTGTGTGTGTGTGTGTGTGTGTGTGTGAACAATAGTCTCTGTGTGTTTGGTCGACACAAAATCCTCTGTGGTTGAGGGCGTTAGCAATCTGACGTATGTTCCACCCACCACACTTACCATTCTCCACTCTACAAGAGCTGATGTCAACCACCATATACTTATATACAGCCCCTCAGCCCTACAAGCTTTGAGGCACATGCAAGAACTGTTACACAGACCTGGGAAATGTGTACAGATACAGATGTACCTCGGCTATGACATGGTTGATGTGTTACAACACTGCCATAACCCTCATTGGTGATGTCTGCAGGGCTACATCCTGCTGACACACAGACACCTGGAACACAAACAATGCAACATGTGAGAACACATTCACTTAGTGTTACTAACACCAATAATGGATCATGGCTGAAAAGGTACACAGACACTATGATGTGTACCCATTACAAATGCCAGATGACAGCATCTTACACAGCATTAAATAGCTACACTGTACTAAAGTCACCCTGTGCATCAGACCCATATAAGCATGTCCCTGCATCAATGGTATGGATTGCATGGCTGTGGCACAGGTATCATATGCATGGGTGTGTGGTGTGGGCTTGCCAGAAGCCTAGGCTAGGCCATACAGTTGACATGTGTGTTTGGGGGGTGTTCATTAAATCGGTTGACTAAGGGTGGTGTGTGTGTGTGTGTGTGTGTGTGTGTGTGTGTGTGTGTGTGTGTGTGTGTGTGTGTGTGTGTGTGTGTGTGACTTCTCTGATAATGATGTGTGCCTGTGTTTGTATGAACACAGTCATGCCATGTGGGTGCCCAACACAGGGGTATTTTGGACAGCTGTGGGCTGTACATGGCAGAGTGTACAGTTCACCATCTCCAGCCACAGACATGGGAACTTGGCCTGCCAGGAGTATCACTGGCACCACCAGGGCCAAGTCCAGATGCAGTACTACTCTCCGATGGTAACTGCTGACTGCAGGATCTGCATCCCTGTTGGGACCAGCCAGGACCACATGCCCATGGCCTGCTGTACTGTGGTGTGGACAGCACAATCTCTTCAGTAGTGCTGGTGGTACTGCCAGTAAGGGAACTTAATGGTGCATGGCCATGTAGACCCTCAGCTGATCGTGGTGCTACCTTACGTCCAAGTGGCTGCTGGCCACCATCCGCCAAATGCTCAAGCACAGATATTCCACGGTCGAGGAGTGGCAAAGTCTCCCCTAATCATCTAGCCAAGCCCTCAGTATGCTCACAGGTGCCTCAAAGGCATTACACAGATCTCCCATTAGCTGACTGGGAACATTCATGGCACACAGTCAGACAATAACATACACACTCTGGACAGACCCTCAGCATCATGCAGTGCAGCCCTTTCCAATTACCATTACTACTAATATACACATCTGGGATACATGAGTGGTGTTAGTTGGTGATGATCCTTCACCTAGCACACACTGCACCCATGTAAATTATTACTGTTCACCTGTATAGCACTGTGGCAACTGCTACAGAACATACCCCTCAACTGTACAGGGTTTTGCTGAATGTCTAGATGTGTTCTTTATATGTTTGGTCTGTGTTTGTCTGATACATTACTGGGTTGACCTGTGGATTGGTGCTACTAATTTATGTCTTAATTTGAGGTGCAGACTGCATAACTTGCCGTACATGTATGGGAAAACAAAGCCAGTTAATCAAACAACTTCCTAAACTTACAGCAGATATAGTAAGTGTACACACACCTGTTAACATTCCAGGTTTTTGTGATATATCACATGAGACTTCAGACATCAGGTCATAACATTGCCATCATTTCATATGACATATAACCTGTGCAATCCAACTGAAGAACATACACATCAGTTACAGGTAACATATGGTAAATTAAATAGGTACAATAGGCTGGTTGCATGAGTGCGCACATACTTAAAGTAATACTCTGTTAAACCATCTTTTGATTTAATCACAGCATGCAGTCCTCTTGGGAAGGTGTCTATCAGCATGGCACATCTTGACTTGCCAATGTTTGCACACACTCCCTTGCAAAACACCTCCAACTATGTCAGATTTCAAGGGCATCCCCTGTGCACTGGCCTCTTCAGGTCACCGTACATATATCCTATTGGACGTAGGTGTGGGCTCTGGTTGGGCCAGTGCAGAACATTGCATGTGTTCTGGTGAAGCCATCCTTTTGTTTATTTGGATATATGGTTTGGGCCATTGTTGTGTGGAAAGGTGGAATTCCTCAACATCCACAGCTATGTGGCAGTCACCAGAAGGATTGGAGCCACAAGAGACCAGTGTTTGGAACTGTTCATAATCCCCTCCAACTTGGCTACAGTCCCAGTTCCATCTTGTGAACAGCAATCCTAAAGCAGGACACTGCCATACCCATGCTTCTCCGTGGGGGGTGGGGGCGTTATGGTGATGTGCAGTGGTGTTATTGCACCAAACACACCTTTCAGAATTGTGGCCAAAAAGTTCAACCATGGTCCCATATTACCATAGAACATTTTCCCACTTGCTTTTTTGGAGACCTGATTGATGCTTTATTTTCAGACTTTCTCCAGGCATGGATATTGTTTGGTGTGAGAAACTGCTGCAATCTTCCAACCCTACCTTATAGGCAAGACATATGAAGACCATGGAAGATTGTTGTGACATGTAGTACACACCCAGTACTTGCTGGAGATTCCTGCTACTCCTTCACTGCTGGTGTAGGGCTCCTGGCAGCCTCCTTTGCCAGTTTTGGTCTTGTATTCTCATAGAATTTGGTGGGTTGTCTACTCCTTCGCAATGTCACTGTAGCCCCATATTTTCACCACCTTTTGATGACTGTTTGCACTGTGTTCCATGGTATGTGCAATGCTGTGGAAATGTTTTGGTACCCTTTACAGGCTGATACAGCTCAAACATGTGGTCCCTTAGCAGCTTCGTCAGCTGTATGCGAACCATGGATGTTGCTGTAGCAGGCAACTGGGTATATGTTAGGATAATCCTGGTAGGACAGCTGACTGTTATTTGCTGTTAATCAAAAAGTCTCTGTAATTGATGGCAGGTGTGTACCCAATAAGATGCACTGCTGTAGTTATATCAAAAGCTTCCTCAACACAGTAGCAGCTTTAGCCTGTGCACACATATGCATCTAGGTTGTTGTACTATTGTTATTTGTCATTATTGTTCCCCTAACAGATTTGTTTGCTTTACAATTGAATTGTATTGGTTATAGGTCATATGAAAGGTTGGCAGTATTTTGAAATTGTCTATTGTGCTCGCATTTTTGTATATCACAAATACCTGGCATTCTAACAGGTGCATACACCATTTATATGCACTGTATACCACTAATTTATACAGGATGACCCTAGTTTTGGGCCTTTGCCCCCCCCCTCCCATTTTGTCAGTCTTTGTCCAGATGTCCTGCAATGACAGGTTGTGAGGTATGCTACAGATATGTGACATCTCCTGAAAATAGGCCCCTGTGATGACCACCATGATGCAGTGCAGTAAACACCACCACAAGTGAACATGCAGATATTGCCAAATGGCTGAGTGTAACAGTTGTGTGCATGGTCCCATGCATTAACTTTAGCATGCCTGGGGTACTGGTGAGCCACAACAGGAAAATACCATACTTACCAGCTTCAGGCTGCTGTTCCATGTGTAGACCAGAGGGACCTGTTTAGCTGTGAGTGAGAGGTATTGTCAGCAGATTCACATTAGTCATTGCTATAAGATGAACGCTATGTTTATGCACTGGTACAGTACACACCATGATATTACACAATTTGCTGTCCTTCACCATAGATGTGCACTTGTGTGCATTACTACACCCCATCCACTAATCCATTTTGCACTGACATATGCATCCAGAGACTCTATAGAAGACAGTTTACGTGCTACCTCATTACATTGATGTGCACTGTGGCCTTACCTGGATGCTCCTAGCTTGTTGCCTGGGTGCCACCCACCTCCATGTCTGCTGTTTCCCGTGTTTGAGTTTGTGTGGGGGCTACCCAAAGGAGCTCCTCTGTTGCTGTAAGTGGGGCCTATGTGGCTGGCCCCCCACCGGTAGCAGTACAGTCCCTCACTACAGCAGCAGCCCTTTGCCGGGCACAACGTATCAGGTCAGTTGCTCTATGCCTGACCTGATCATATGTGAGTCCATGGTGGCCCAAGATGTTCACTCTGTGGACGATCTCATCCCACAGGACAGTCTACTCCCACAGACTTTGCAGACTATGGCCAAAAAGGATGGCATAGTTTAAGATTATAGCTTTTGTGATGGCTGCTATCTCCGCATTGGCGTAAGGCAGTTGCCACTGCATGGCACCTGGAAGACATAAACATGGAAATACATTGCAGGACCTCAGACATTGCCCAGAGTTCTTTACAAAGCCAACACATGAATATTGACCATCATTAGCCACCACTTACAAACACATCATACCCCTGTACCTGGCAGCACTGTATGAACACGCATTGTACTCCTGGTCCTGATGTGTCATGTTCCCCCCAATGAGAACCAGTACATTGCATAAACGATCATTCATCATTCACGTTGGTGTAGAGTGAGGACAGTGGCCGTGTTCCTTGCAGATGGGATGTCAATGGTGCTCATGCTTTGCTTGCAAACAGTGTGTAATAGAGCTGGAAGCATATACCTAGGTTTATGTAGGATGCAGACAGGAATGTTATCAGGCCCCAAGGAGACTTGCTTTTGTTAACTTTGATTAGGCAGTTTTCACCTGATCCATCATGATGAGGGGAGGGGTGCGTATGCTGTGCATATCCACCTATACTGATGGTGAGCCAGGGGGGTGATGTTTGCCCTCAACCTGTCTGCAGCAGGTTGGCTGTAGCTATTGTGTGTGTGTAGGTGCTGTGATTGACCACCATTACAGGGTAGGTTGGGTTGTTGCCTCTGAGACTGCAGACATATGTGAAAATGGCCGTGTGATTGCCCTTAGTGGATGTGTCCAATTTGTACTCATAGTTAGCCTTACAGTAATCCACCTTTGACCTAATAAGCTCATTCAGACAAAGGGTGACATACTTCCCTGTTGGTGCCTGCTTCTACTTTGCCCTGTACAGCCAATATAGCATCCCATTATGTGTTTGTGCATTGCTGCTGTCCAGCAAAGGGGATTACTCTACTTTGGTGGAGACAGGTTTTGCAAGTACGGTATTGCTGAGGCCTACAGCTATGTGGGTGGTCATATACCTGTTTGTAGTAGGCATGGACACAAGGTCATAACATAGTTGGCCACCTATACAATTTCAATGTGATACTCATGCTTATTATACTACCCATGTCTGTGTACTCATGCTTATTATACTACCCGTGTCTGTGTACTCATGCTTATTATACTACCCATGTCTGTGTACTCATGCTTATTATACTACCTGTGTCTGTGTACTCATGCTTATTATACTATCCATATCTGTGTACTCATGCTTCTTATACTACCCGCGTCTGTGTACTCATACTTATTATACAACCCGTGTCTGTGTACTCATGCTTATTATACTACCCATGTCTGTGTATTCATGCTTATTATACTACCCATGTCTATGTACTCATGTTTATTATACAACCCGTGTCTGTGTACTCATGCTTATTATACTACCCGTGTCTGTGTACTCATGCTTATTATACTACCCGTGTCTGTGTACTCGTGCTTATTATACTACCCGTGTCTGTGTACTCATGCTTATTATACTACCCGTGGCTGTGTACTCATGCTTATTATACTACCCATGTCTTTGTACTCGTGCTTATTATACTACCCGTGTCTGTGTACATATGCTTATTATACTACCCATGTCTGTGTACTCATGCTTATTATACTACCCATATCTGTGTACTCATGCTTCTAATACTACCCATGTCCGTGTACTCATGCTTATTATACAACCCATGTCTGTGTACTCATGCTTATTATACTACCCGTGTCTGTGTACTCGTGCTTATTATACTACCCGTGTCTGTGTACGCATGCTTATTATACTACCCCGACTGTGTACTCATGCTTATACTACCCGTGTCTGTGTACTCATGCTTATTATACTACCCATATCTGTGTACTCATGCTTCTTATACTACCCACGTCTGTGTACTCATGCTTATTATACAACCCGTGTCTGTGTACTCATGCTTATTATACTACCCGTATCTGTGTACTCGTGCTTATTATACTACCCGTGTCTGTGTATGCGTGCTTATTATACTACCCCTGACTGTGTACTCATGCTTATTATACTACCCGTGTCTGTGTACGCGTGCTTATTATACTACCCGTGTCTGTGTACGCGTGCTTATTATACTACCCGTGTCTGTGTACTCATGCTAATTATACTACCCGTGTCTGTGTACTCATGCTTATTATACTACCCGTGTCTGTGTACTCATGCTTATTATACTACCCATGTCTGTGTACTCATGCTTATTATACTACCCGTGCCTGTGTCAGGGCAATGCCACAGCCAGTAGCTGTAGAAGTGTAACTCTGTTAGATGCACAGAAACTAAGGTTACACACATGTACAACATGTAGAGCTTATTCACCTGACATTTTGCATCCCATTTCAGTTGTTATGGGGCAGCCAGGTACACCTACCATGCATACATATGCACAGGAAATACCTGCTATACATTTCTGTTCTATGTCAGTATGGTACACTGTAATTACAGTCTTGCTGCCCAGTAATTCCTGTTAACCTGTTAGGGCAGGACAACTGTAGGTTGTCACACATACATGATGGGTTATGGGCCAAGATTAGTGATACTTTCTTCATATTGCTGTAAAACACGTACATTATTTAATACAGTAGCCTTTGCATTCGCAGACATACCATGGAGGATGTCTGCCGCTGATATGGCAGGCAGAGAGGAGAAAGGCTAGGAGTGTGTTAGTGGGGGTAGGACCTTTTAATGTTACAAGTATGACTGGTATGGGGACAGAGCTAACTGATATGATGGACAGAGGAAAGGTTGATATACTGTGTGTGCCAGAGACCAGATGGAAGGGGGGGGGTACGTCTGTGTGTATCAGAGTAGGGTACAAATAGTTCTATCATGGTGTGTATGGGGGTGGAGATGGTGTAGGGGTTAACCTGAAGGAACGTTATGCCAAGGGTATTTTTAAGAGTTTTGGGCAGAGTGATGTTTATGAGGCTGGGTATTGATGGTGTAATGATGACAGTTGTTAGTGCATGTGCGATGGGTGAGGTAGGAGTAGCTCAGTGTAGTTTCCCTGCTGTGATGTTATGTCTAGATATTTGTGGGATGTACTGTTTGGCCTCCATACATGTTGTGCATTTCTGACACATCAGTGGGATGATGTGAGGATTTAAGTCAATAACTTGTGGGAAGTAATTGGGTTTTGGCCTTGTGCTATATCAGTCAGTATATGTTAGAACAGAAAGAAGGGTGTTACTGCAGCAACTGTGTCAGCTTATCTACTCCAGTATTTGAGATCTGTTCCTATTCTCATGGCTTCCACCCTCCACTTTGTCAGGCTTGGTCCAGATTCGCTGCACCAAGGAGTTCTGAGCATGCCTCTCAACTGGCCAGATTGTGTCAGCATGTCCAGGTTTATTGCTCATATTTCTGGTCTGTTCCACACATTCCTTAATTGTATTTCTCTGGTACATCAGTGTGATGATGTCAGGATTCCTATCAGTAAGCATCAACATACATTTCATTTTCTGAACTCACATCCTTGAGAACCATGTATGCCTTACCCTGTTACTCTAGCAACATTCCACATTTATAAAAGCAATATGCACATTATGTCCCTAGTTTTGGCCCATTGTCCCCCCCATTTTCACAGCCATTGGCCGGAATTCTTGCAATAAGAGGTTGAGATGTGTTGTGCTGAGGTATGACCCAACTACATGTTATGCGCATATATATATATATATATATATATATATATATATATATATATATATATGGTTTACTATCACATACTCAAATCTACTCCATTCGAGTGTTAAGATGTCTGAATCACATGTTCAAAAATCGTAACACCGAACACAAAACAAATGTCGAAAGCAGCATTTTAGTAAAGTTGAACTATCGAAAATGTCGACTTTACTGAAATGCTGCACTTATGCTCAATATTAACAAACACTTTTGCAGGGGGGCAAGCACCCTTGCACCCCACACCCTCCCTAACTTATATATACAAACTGCAAGATTGCACTACAGTGAGGGAAAGGGTACATTTCCTGATTCCCACTATAGTGCAATCTGCACCACAATGTTGAACCTTACAACAGTGAATGCTCTTTGTAGTAAGGTTCAGCATTGTGGCATTCGTAATTTCAGTTCTGCCAAAGGCAGGCTCGCACAAATGTCAAGCTCACAAAGTGCAATCAAAAAAATGATTGTAAGCCTATGTATGTATATCTTTTTTATATGTATGTGTATATATATATATATATATATATATATATATATATATATATGTATGTATGTATATGTGTATATATATATATATATATATATATATATATGTATGTATGTATATGTATATATATATATATATATATATATATATATATATATATATATATATATATATATATATATATATATATATATATGTATAGGCATCACTTAGTGTCGTACAACCGCGCTTACTGCCACTTAATCCCGCTTACCCCCACGCTAATTTCTTTAAAAGAAAAAAAGGGGGGGGCTGATAGGACAGTGGTGAAAAAAGGGGCACAGAGAGAGAAAAAGAATGAGAGATAGCTAGGGATGTGCAAGATGGGAGCAGTGAAGGGCCATAGCTGTCCATTTCTTCTACAGAAACAGCTATGAATGTCTACAAAAATTTGGAGGTAAATTTGGACACTCAAACCCCTAAAAGAGGGGTGAGGACAACAGTAATGTGTTGTCAAGCCAATTGGACCAGGTTACATGTGTCCAGTGGACATGTGTGTGAAATGGACATTTATGTATGGACCGTAATTTTTTTTTGGAACAGATTGCCTTTTTTTTTTTTTTTTTTTTAAAGGTGAGAGTGGGATGTTGGGGAAGGATAGTAGGTATAATTGGGGAGGTAATTTGGGTAGGAAGACAGACAAGACAGCAGACAGGGGCGGTATATGACACGTGGGTGATAAACACCTTCGGGGAGGGTGGTTGAGAATCGGATGTCCACGAGTCCCCAAATGGATACAATGAGACTGAGGTCCTCACCCATGGGCAGTCACCACTGCACCATTACGGCCCCAAAGGTGTCTGTGCTGGGGGCTGAGCAGGAGGGGTGGGCTGGCCCTCAAGATGAGCCACGCAGCCCTCAAGCTGGTGTAACTGATCTCCAAACTCCTTTCAGAGCTCGCTATGCACAAACCCTGGACCTGACTACTGGTGATGGTGTCCTGTCCGTGCCTGCTCCTGGGGGGGACGTGCCTCATCCCCTGAGGTGGTTTCAACCTGAAGAAGGTGCAGGACCAGCAGATGAGGAGGTCCCAGGTTGGGTTTCAGACATGCTGGGACCCGGTGCCACGGCCAGGTGAGGTGGGACAGGCAGATCCACTGGGATTGGCCTTCCCAGACATGCTATGATATTGAGGTTTTACAACATATGTTGGTTAGTTATGAACAACACATTCCAGGATTAGTTAGAACAGCGTGCATGGGTGTTCCAATTGACCCCATAAACAGATTTGAAACAGTTGCATAGCAAATAGAACACATGCATATATGGAACCACAGTGGACATTATAACAGCATGCAGGTTACATTGATAGCAACAGGCCACAAATGATTGTATTTGAACAGGGAGCATTAATAACCAAATGTTTAAATATTTGTAGAACAATAGGACACATGTCCCAACAGTAGATTTGGAGAAAAACATACCCGTTGATATGTGTGTATAGATTATTTGTGCAGATAGGGTGGAGGAGAGAGAGAGAGAGAGATGTCACTTAACAACTTTATAGGCTTCACAGCGTTAATGATTATTACCATACTCATTACTCTCCAGGTATGACCCCACTTTACATCTACCTATGGCCCTTGGGTTGGGCAGTGGTATGTTTGTACACAGTGCATTAATAATGTCTTTCTAAGGCTGATATGAACATTCCCTTACCTGGCAGAAATGTATGTTAACACTACCTGATTGTTTCTACCCATATTTACATAGTCAAGGTGACATACGTGCACTCATACTGTGTGTGTGCGCGCGCTACTGCCATATTCTGCCTTGATTTCTATCGGTCACCGTGGGTGTTGGCAGCATTGACCACTAGCCATGACAGCGTGACACTTAAGGGACATTTATCAGAGGAGACTACTTGGTGTATGTACTTATCTTGCTGTCATTTGCAGCCTTGGGGTTAGACAGTGGGTGTTGTACACATTGTATAAGTACAGCCTTCTTACAGCTAATATATACCTTTTCTTACCTGGCAGACCTGTGGAGGACATTTCTGTTAACACTACCTGACTGTTTCTACACATATTCCTGGGTGAAATTATGTATACAGCTTACTACCACTCCCAGAATTCGAACCGTGCCTATTTGTGCAAAAAAATACAAGTTTGTGTTTCATCAGCATGAGCTATTGAGAAATTATTGTCTCTTGCTTGACTGTTTTCTGTCTAATAATCTCTTGGTTGTACGTGGTACAGCAGTAGCATTGTTGCCTCACAGCAAGAGGTTCTCCTGTTCGATTCTCAGCTGGAGTGCCTTCTGTGTGGAGTCTGCATGTCCTCCCCGCGGTCGAGTGCCCTCCGAAAGACATGCGTGAATGGGCGTGCCTTCGCTGAAGGGTGGGCATCGGGCTGGCAACTCTGCACTATAAAATCGACTGCCAATCATTAGCGGACCGGGAAAAGCCGAAAAGACAAACAACAACAACTCTTGGTTGTACATATCTGACCCTGTAATTCTGGCATTCATGCATAGTAGATGGTTCTTACACTGTGTATACATACTTTGACATAGTACAGTCTGGGAAACCCTAGTTAACACAACATTACTATTCAGGTATCAGATCTTGGTGCATGGAACATTTCATATAGTTAATCTCCTGTTTTACAACTCCACAATCTTTGTCAGATGAGCCTCAATTATTTAATGACATAGTTGCTATGCAGAACCCGTACACATTTAGATTCATACCACCACATACCAAAGTAAACACAACCAGTCTGGGGCTTTGAGCTTTATTGACAGGTACTGGCACTTTATTGATATATACCCTGTACGTCAATATTACTCTGCTAATGTCTCATCTATTCAGTACAAACAGTACACATTTTTAAACACTGACAGGTGACATTCTACTCCTTTCTATTTATTTGCCCTGAATACTAAAAGCTAGATTTGTACTCACCAGCCTTGCGACACAGCCTTAGCAGCCTGCTGGCATAGGCATCCATGTTCGCGGCTCTGTCATCTCCAGCTGTACAGGAGATAGAGAAACATTTATGCATACCTATCCATCACATGCACAGGCTGGACTTTGGCAAACACTAATTGATACTAATGCTTACACACATCTGAAACATTCCCTGCCCATGTGTGTTGGACCCAGTGGACTAAGAGCTCCCTCTTCCTACGCTTCAGGTCAGCAAAATGGTACCGGACCTGCTCACCAGTCCAAGAGATGCCAGTGGCACTGGTGAGATCACGTGCGAGATGGTCCCAGGCCTTCACATTGTTTCAGGAACCCTGGAACTGACCCTTCAGCTGTCTCCCCTCATGGTTTTTCACTAGGAGTTCAGCCATGACCCTGGACTACTGAATGCCCCAGCTCTGTGCCTGAAAGCGCGATCCCTCACCAACGCCAGCCATAGCACCTGTAGTGCTGAGCTACATTGGACCATTTTTGAATATGCTGAGCTGAGCTAAGCTAAGCGATGGGCAAACCCATTTTTAGTTAAGGGTGACAGTGCTTACAGGGTCAGATGTTGAGCACTGCTTACCAATCCGCAAATCTGCTTAGCTGGGATACTCAGTGCTTAGCATTTATATTTAAACAATACTTACACCAGGTAAGCAGAGCTGACCACTAGTTAGCATTGCTCAAATTTCATTTTATAGAGTATCAGGTGTAGGGGATTCATTCATCATTACTGACCTATTATAATTTTATATTTACCTTCCATGACACCTCCCTATGTGCTTTCATTTACATTTATTCTTGTATGACTATACTGTATGGGGCACTTGTATTTATATGGGGGTTTTGCATCTTTTCTGGACTTAAACCGCAGTTTTGGACCTGCTACATTTCCCTGATAGATAAATATTTGCTACTTCATTTAATAAAAAATCAGACTTTTAATACTGCTTTTACATGTAAAAGTAAACAAACTTCACTGGAGCTTGAACCATGAATGACTACATGCAAATCGGAAGCTCTAACCACTATGCTATTTCGGCTTGATAGTTTTACTTGTATATTTCAATTTAGCTCCTTCGCATATTTAAGCTATGTTAATCACAGCTGCGCAACACGCACACCCGCTCAGCTACGCTTAAACTTGAAATGATAATAAAAAAAAATGGATTTTAAATTTTGTTCACTTTAGGGGTGTGTACATACCTCCAACCTCTTTCAGCAAGACATCTGGACAAAGTCATAAATAATGGGAAGACAAAACGGCAAACATCGGGGTGATTTTAAACTTTTCTCTTACAAACCTTGCATTCTGATAAAATAACTGGTTTTGCATTGCATGAGTTTTCTCACATATATGACGTCTGGCACTCAAATGTCTGTAAGTATATAATTTTATTTTGACCTTCAATGACCATATATGTGTGCAAAACTCTGGACATTGTGTGAATATCTCAAAAGTTGTGCGGTATCTATGCAAACAACTGTTGTTTACATTTAACAGTGCCGTAACTGCACTTTCTGAGTGCAGGGGGTGTGTAACATGTGTGGGCACTGCTGTGAAATGCCTCTGCATTTGTTCACGGATTGTGTCCATGCAGGTTATATAGCAGCGCCTTCATGAATATGCAAGGTGTGCTGCATGGGCACGATCCACTCTGTGCAAGAAAAGACTTATTCTTGCATGGAGTTTTCATGAATCCCGGGGATAGCGGGGATAGTATAAACCACAGCTACAAATCTGAAAGTGCAGCTTGGCCTAACAACATTTTTGCACCTCTGATCTGGTGTTTTTAAGGCATGGAATGTAGCAGTAAAAGCTAATTAAATGCAAACAGAATAGCAATTCTAGAAACATTTGGCACTGCTAGACTTAATCTCTTGCTATAAATTTCAGGATATCAAATTATAAGTTGTTTGGTATTAAAAGAGGATGAAGGATACAATGGAGAATATAGGGCAGCACATCAGAACAGCTCTAAATTAATGTGTTCCCAAAACATAAAAAAATGAAGATAGCTTAAAAAGATGTAAATAACTTAAGCAGAGTGAGTAATTTAGGCTGTGTGTATAACAACAGTGTACAGATCCAGGTACTCTTACTGTTAGACCAAAATGGAAAATTATATCTTAATGAGGTAATGAAAGTGTAAGAAAACGTGCCACAGGATACAATATCAGAATAGATTTATGTCATTGGAATCACTATGATACATGGTATAATGTCATCATATTTATGGTTGAAGGTTTGTGGTGGATTTAAAATGCCATTTCCTATTTCTGAAAGGGCTCAATTTTATAAAAACTGGTGTCTTTCTAATTATTTAAAAATGTAGAGAGGGTTTTGGACTTGCAGATGTAGACTTTTTTAAAAATGCAGCATAAATTGAACTTTATACTGATGTGGCTGTTATTCTGATAAAGAAATGAATAATATTTTCTGGAACACCTCTTTGTTTATGGTTGTTTGAGTAGACGAGAACCCTTCTAATATTATGTTGTTTCTTCCTCTCTCTGTATTGAAAATGGCATGAGAAGATGTTTGTAGTATGCACATCTGTTGTTAAAGCATTTGTTACCTAATGATATAGCCTGCTAATCATTTAATTGCATTAATTTATTTTGAAAATTTTCTATGCAGATTTTTGCAGTTGCATGTGTAAGCATGAAAGTGGATACAGTGAAGTATGCTAATATATTCTACAATGATTCCTTTAGTCAGTAAGAATTAATAATTGGCACCAGTGGGAATATGTCAGTTTTTGATTGATACATGTCAGTATATCTATGTTTCTTATTGTAATTCATTAAAGAGAAATAAACAAAATTATTATTTTTATTTCTTTGATTCTAAACTTTTATTTTTTTTAATGTAGAAAAGGAAATATATTTTTCTATTATGGTAAAAACGTGGTGATTGCATGATTGACTGGAAGAATATTTCTGAGTCGCAGACCCTTGGCTTCCATTTTAAGGAAATGTAACCAAGTTGAAAGCACAAACTGATATTCTAAGTAGTGGAATTACTAGCATTTCTGCATTGTAATCCCACATTGTTACTGGTTTTATTCCTGTTCATCTCCATCTCCCAAATCCTGTCACAACTTAATTTCCAATGTACTCTCAGTTCTTCTAGTCATCTGTCGTGCTCCCGTCCTTCACTGCGCCATTTTCCATTAAAACACTGGAAAAGGTTTCACAGGTATAGTGGCTGTGTGTCTTTACTACTAGAACAACAACAACAAGAATTTCCTTCTGTTTCACAGCTGACATTTGTTGGACAAACTTTTGTATTTCCTCCTTAGAATGTACTTCATCAAAAAATGATTTTGTCCCTCCAGGGAAGAATACTTTGAAGACAGTTGAGTACAGCAGTTTGAATCTCACACCAGCATCTCAGCATTCCCTGAATAGTGGAATAAATTTGCTTTTCTTCCACCTGGTGTACAATGAGTAGTCACTCTCCACAAACACTCTGTTTTCACCCACTTTTAGTGCTTTATCCCTCTGCCAGTTTAGTCAAAATCAACTCCTCCTGCTGTGAGTAGTGCATCTTTACTATTAAAGGTCTAGGTTGCTTTCTCATACCCAGGCTTGGGCATGCACACAATTTGCCCTTACAACTAACAACTGCTGTGGAATACCAGTCCAGTTGCTTATTTATATTTTCATAAAATTAATGCAGTCTTTTCCTTCCAGCTTCTCTGGTATCGATGAAAATCTCAGGTTTTCCTTCCGTGCTCTGTCCTCTAACATCTCTTCCTGAGCAGTCTGATATTCAGCCAGACTTTTCTTCATTTCAACCTCTGATTTTTGCAGCTTTATCACCTCATATGAATGTTTAAAGTTTCTTCCATTTTTCAGCATTTTATTGTTTGTGTCAATATAGTCCATCAGTGTTTGGTTTATTTTAACCAGATTTGTGTGCAGCTGTTTACATCTTCCTGTAGGTTACTGGAAGTCACAGCTGGAGGTTGCATTGCTTTTTTGCTGAACATCTGCAGAACTTTCCCCAGTTTGTGTTTCTTCCTCACTTTTTGTAGCTTATTTTTCCAAGTGCTCTATATTTCTTTTTTCCTGGCATCCAGACCATACACTTACTAACCAGATATTGGCACCTGCTACATCTCTGTTCTGAGGGAACAATTGCTCCCATTTGAAAGCAACCTGAGAGCTTTTAATTACACAAGAATATAGGTAATGATATGGCTCACTAAAGCCAGAATGGTTGATTTGTGACATCCCATGCAGATTACCATTGCATAATTGAAGGACCATAACTGCTATTATTGAGAACTGTGTGAGTATGTGCAAATGAAAACTAACTCTTAAGTAGAGCAGATATGCAATTAATGTGTATAAACAGAGGCAGGATTTATTGGGGGATGAGGGAATGCCTTGAAAAAAAACTAAATGCAATACAATAACTTTCAAAGGTCACTGTTGCTTGTGATAAATTGCACTTAAATTTTCATTGTTTCATCACTTACATTATCAAGTCTTGAATGTTCAGTAGGAAACCAGATCATGTCCATCTGTGAAAAAAGTTTGGCACTACCCCAATTACTGTAGCTTTGGCTTTACAGTTGTCATTGTAATAGTTGGATTAGTTAATGATTGCAGGAGGAATCCCCCCCCCCTGCATTGAGAGGGTGAGGGACAAATACTGCAATACAATGTTTAGGTTTGGTGTCAATATTTACTCACAAAATTAACCTCATAGCAGGATTATGAGCTTATCATCAAAATTATTAGCAGAATGATCATTATTTTGCAGGAATCTATCAGATTAGTAGAGCAGAAAAACAGACAACTTGGTAGATCCACAATTTTAAAGTCAATAAAAAAGATAAAGTTCCCTTAAATAAGCATTTATGTGAACTTTAGCTTTCTTTGTAGTGGGTCTTTACTTTCCTGAATAAAGTCTAGAAAAATGCCTAAAATATGAATCATTAATAAATTTACTAACTGCAGCTTGGTCAGATGGGTGTTTAGGAAGTACACACAGTTATGTGCGGTAATGGAGAACACCATCCCCCCTCAGGAATAGAACCGGGTATTTGCCATAGCTTCTTGGACTCCTTTCTTTTCAGTGTTCACATCCTTCTATAAATGTAGTTTAAATGAACTCTTTCATTCTTGCACACATACCCACTCACCCACCATGTTGTTTCAAAGGGCACCTCTCTTACAGACAAAACTCCTACTGCTTCAAATTTTGGGAGGCCTATAACCATGTTAAAAACATATGATCAGTAGAAAAAAAGACTATCCAAAGAAATTCTGATATAGTATAGAAAAGCTACGTAATTGAAGACAAAGGGCAGACTGGTACATTTCACCACAGTGTGGCTCTCTTGTAGTCAGCCTGTAAACAAGCTCATCAAGCTTTAGTGTTTGACTTCCTCTATAGCTTGAAATATGACTCGGCTTCATTTCATAGGTTCATAGGTGTGTACTAGGCTAATCACCACTAGGCCCTTTTTAAGCCTAGTCAATGCATCCAAATATCTAGAAGTTTTGATACCCTTGATATATGCAAGCATGAGCTTTGAAGGCAAAACATTTACAAGCAAGGACCTGTGAGATTAACTTTTTAGAGGCTGCCTCTGTCTGATAGAGACATAGGTGCCAAATCAGGGATGAATTTACTGTTCCCCATTCAGTTGTCTAAGTTACACTTGAATTGGGTCATGGAAGAACTCTGCTTAACATAACTGGGGAGCTTATTCCAGAGAAGGGGTACGCCCTGAGTCTGTTCAGCAGGTTCAATTTATATCACAGGCAAGGTTTAAGCCTTTAGAATGGGAAATTCTGGTGCTGTTTGTTTTATGGATATGCAGGAGATCCATCAGGGTCTGGCCTGATGTGCTTGTATACCGGGCATAGTTCTCCCCTCAACAACTTGCAGGAGACAGAACGCAAGAATACATCTTTGAGGCGGTCTTCGCAGGACATGTTACTTATGTCCTGCATTCGTTTTAGCGAGGAACCTCAGTGGACATTCCAGATGTTGGATGTGCCTGCTTAGCAGAGGGGGCATTGTACTCGATGGTAGTTCTGATGAATGCTTAATACAGTGGAACAGTGACTTCTTTGGCCCTAAAAGCCATCCCTTTGTTTATAAGTTGCACAATATAGAATTATTTCCTCACAGTTGTACACATGATGGTCAAAGGCTAGATTACTGTCTATATATGTCTCCAACTCCCTGACTACTGGGTCGACTCTTAGGGGTATGTTAGCAATGTGATAACTACCAGGTGGTGGGTGACTTCCTGAGGATCCTGTTATGCATTTCTTGGCATTTAGATTTAGTCTGTGGCTCTAACACAAATTCATGTTTCATGGTATTTAGAAGGCATCCTGGGATATTGTCTGGAACCATCAATACAGTGTTCTTGGTCTCAGAGAGAACATTCATAGGTTTCATAGGTTTATACTAGGCTATCTGCCCTAAGGCATTTATAAGCCTAGACCAAAGTTTTGTGGCTTATGCCACCCCTTATGTTAAAAAATACTGTGCCCATTAGTTTGTTGTGCTTCTGTCCAGCAGTGACACAGAGATGATTCCCGGGGTAAACCTACGATCTCCCATCCACTGGTCAAGATTTCTCTTGAACAGAGCCATCGAGGTGCTCTGCCTCACATGGACTGGGATTTTATTCCACAGCATAGGGAGTCTCTGGGTGACAAATCTATCCCTCCAGCATGTCCTATTTATATCCGTGCTAAGGTTTAAGTCGCTTGCTCTAGTGGATCTGGTAGATTTGGATTTTTTGAGGTGGAGCATGTCCATTAATTCCGGGTTGGACATGGCCTTGTATGTCAGGCACAGGTCACCTCTGAGCAGGCGGTATGCGACTGAATAGAGCTGGAGTTTCTTCAGTCTGGAAGCATATGACAGATTTTGGAGTCCCTTTATCCTTTTGGTGAGGAACTTTTGGGGTCTCTCCAATTGCTGCAGGTGTCGGGTGAGATACATCCCGAATGGGGCATTGTACTCGATCATTGGTCTGATAAGTGAAGAGTACAGGGGAACAATGACCTCACTTGATCTGGATGTGAATCCCTTCATGATCAGGTGGGCAATGTAGAAGGTCTTTATAACCACTTTAACAATGTGAGTGTCAAAAGAAAGGCCACTGTCAACCTGGGTCCCCAGGTCCCTGATAACCTCTTCTGTGCTTAATGGATTGCCACCTATATGGTAGCTTGGGGTTACCTTGTTTTTCCCGAAGGGTATGACTGCACATTTTTTGGCATTTAACTTCAGGCCATGGCTCTGGCACCAGTTATCAGTTTCCATGAGACCCCTCTGCAGGATATCTGTGTCCGATGTACTTTCCACTATGGCGCCCAGTTTGCAGTCATCTGCAAACTTTGTCAGCCATAGTCCTCCTATGTTTGACTGTACTTCTGAGAACAGGGGGACAAGGACTGAGCCCTGTGGGACCCCACTTGTGACCGGCTTGGAGTCTGACATGGTGCCAGCAACTCTAACCCTGTGGGTTCTGTCCTTTAGCCAGTTTACAACCCATCTTGTGACATATGGGTTTACATTTAAGCTGGTAAGTTTCTCTATAATACCTGAGTGGGGTATTGTGTTGAAAGCTTTTGCAAGGTCAAGGTAGGCTGTATGGACTGCCTTTCCCTCATCAATGGCCTTGGTGACTGTTTCGAAGAAGTCGACCAAGTTCAAAAGGCATGATCTGCCCTTGACAAAGCCAAACTGGGTCGGGTCCAATGTCTGCAAGTCCCCTATGTCTTTGTTTATGAGTTCCATTATGATCCTCTCCATAGCTTTGCAGACCAGGCTTGTTAAGCTTATGAGGCAGTAATTTCCAGGGTCCGTAGAGGTACCGCCTTTGTGGAGTGGGACCACAGTTGCCGTACGCCACTCCTTGGGCACGTATCCTGTGGTAAGGCTAAGATTAAACAGCTGCCTTATATGCGGGTTTAGTTCCTCGCTGAGTTCGTGTAGCACACAGCCGGGGACACCATCCGGTCCCATTGATGCTGTGTTTTTAGCTTTAGAGAGAGCAGCTTTCACCTGCGCATTAGAGATGTCTGGGAGGCTACACTCCGCTGGGATAGTTATCTCTCCTTTTGGTGGGGGGGTGAAGTTTGCACTGAACCTGTCTGCCAGTATGTTGGCAATGTCTGTGGGTTCAGTGATTTTTGCATCATTTTGGACTAATTCTGCGCATATCTAGGAGTTTCCACCCAGGTTTCTAACATAGCTGAAGAAGGCCTTATGATTGTCTTTTGAATCTATTGCAATTTTTCTCTCAAATTTGGCCTTGGATGATTTTATGAGTGCTCGTATTTTTTTACTAATAATGATCAAGGGTGTCTTCTCTTTTATGGATTTTGCTCTATCATGTAACAGCTTTCTCCTCTTATTGTAAAGTTTGTTTATGGCTGGGGTCCACCAGACTGGACGTTTGCCCTTGGTGGAAAGAGTCTTGGTTTTATTAGGGATTGCCTGATCCATGCAGTCCTGGAGGTGTTCGTAGAAGGCATTTGTAAGGGCTTCCGCAGCTTGGGTTGTGGTTTCCACTGGCTCGGGGGCCTTGAAGGATACCACACCAGTCTTGAGTAGTGTGAAGTTTGCTTTAGAGAAGTTCTTCACTGTGGTCTTTTGTTTGGGGTGGGGCGGGATGTGGATTTCCAGTGAGATAAGTTTGTGATCTGATCTCACCAATGAGGGATATACTTCCGGTGTGGAGCATTTTGTCCCCATGTTTGTGATGATGAGATCTAGTATATTTTCTCCTCTTGTGGGAACGGTGACTAGTTGTTCCATGGCATTTGAATTTATGAACTCCAGGAACCTTTGGGCTAGAAAGTTGGGGCTTGAGTAATGTTCCCAGTCTATATTCGGGTAGTTGAAGTCACCCAATATAATGGTGTTTGGAGATACATTTATACCCTCCAGTGTCTTCAGGAAGGCTGTGTGGGGTTCCTGAGTTTGAGAGGGTGGCCTGTAGCATGCTACAAATTGTAGAGCAGTTTTGCCTATGGTTAATTGCACCTGGATGGTTTCCGATGCTTCGTGTGTTGCCACCAACCTGGAGGTGTGGGTATCCTTGATGAATATGGATACACCCTCCTTTTGTGGTGTGGTCCGGGTTTTGGGGCCGGAACGCATGATATGAGGTAAAACCTAATAGTGCCGGGGTGTTCTCAGGAGCCTTGAACCAGGTTTCAGTCACAGCACAGACATTGATGTTCTCCATACTGAGAAGGGCCTCGAGAGCGTGCATTTTGAGATTTAGACTTCTGGCATTGAGCAGCATTACCCTTAGTTTCTTCCCATTTTTGTTTTCTAGGGTGGTAGGTTTAGAATTTGAGCCTTGCCTAAAAAGGCACTATGGGGGTGGCAAAGCCTTAGCCAATATCCGGAATCCCAGGGGTGACAGTTGCAAGCCGTCCCTTGAAAAGCAGCGTGGCTTGTTAAGTATGTCATCCCAGGCAGACAGACACTGGATCCCCTTTGAATGACACCAGAAATTAAGCCAATTGTTAAAGCTGATCATCTTGTCTCTATGTTGTGGCATCATTCTTGGTGAAGGAAGGATACTGCTCAGGGTCAGGGTCATACCTGCCTGGGCTACATAATCAGAGAGCTCCTCTATGTCTCTTTTCATGTAGTCCAGGGAGGTACGTCTCAGGTCGTTCACACCAGCATGGACAATGACTGTGTCATATTTGTACTTGCTGTGGAGTGACCCGAGTGCTTGTGTTATGTGGTAGATTCTAGCCCCTGATAGGCAGCTTACTGTGACTCTCTCCTTGTTCAGCCTGGTGAGTGGGACTTCAGTGTGTCTGACTATGGAGTCACCTATGACAAGTATGTTTGGTGTTGTATTTGGCCTTAAGGGCTGTGACTGCTTTGCACACTGATTTTGTGGTTTATGTGTTGCCTGTGGTGTATCATGAGGTGGCAGTTGCTTGGATGTCTGCTTTGGAGGCCTCTGCTGTTTAGGTAAATTTTTGCTCAGAGCCTCCGAGTATGACTTTGTGTGTTTATGTGTTTGATTCATTGTTGTGATAGCTTTATGTGAGACTGGTTTTGTGGTGTGTGTAGTTGCCTTCTCCTCCTGTCTGGTCTTGCCAGTCCTGAGTTGAGGGAGCTCAGCCTCCAGTTTGGCTAAATAGCTGCATCTCTCGCAAGTATTTGTGTTATGTGGGAGGAGGAGAGGGTTGTCAGTGTACATGAGGCAATTTTAACATTGCCTCAATATTCCCAAATTCACCAACTGGACAGGAGAGGACGCCAGCATCTGGCCCTTCGACATGCTAGAGAAATTTAGAAGTTAGGGGTGTAACTGAATAAGAGAGGACTTAGTTAGGAAGTGGGTACTCCTGGGGGGGGGGGTTGCTAGTGAGGGACTTTGTATAATACAGAAGTGCTAAACCTGAAAAGAAGATGCTTTTAAGACAAGTAAAAGCTTTTAGGAACAAGTGCTGCACTTTTTAGTTAAGGGATATACTGTTTAGATTACTAGTAGAGCAGTTCTAAGGGAAAAAATGAAGAACAGACTTTATGGAGCCAGAAAAAGTTTAACCGGCGCTGCCCGATGCTGCTCTAGTGGCAACTCCGCGCTAAAGCACTCTAAAGCGTGCTTGATAGCAGGGGCTGGAAAGAGCCAGGAATTGACCCAAAACAGCCAATAAAACTACAGTTTCAAGTCAGTAACCACTCCCACGGGGGGCAGGGAAGCAGCTCAATGTTTATCACTGCCACTGATCAACAGAGAGACTTTCCTTTAGCCCAAGCAAAAATGGCCTCACAGAAACTTACAAAACAGTTCAACTGTTATAAAACAGTTGAGAACTTCTTCCGTAATGATAGTAGGGGGAGTTAAATTTGATGGTATTTCCTGAGTATAGGTTGACGGGGAAGGGGGGTGGGGTAAAGTAAGAGCTGAATTTGCCTGCCAGTAGGTTGGCCATATCTTCTGAATTTTTTAATTTCGCAAAATTGTTTTTGTTTCTAAAACCATGATGAGAATGGATCCCCTTCCTCAGTCAAAAGTTCATGAAATTAGTATTGTTTCAATCTTTGATGTCAGCCAGAAGTGCTCTTCACAGCACCCACAATGTGCTCAGTAATGACTCCTCTTGCAATTCGTATGGAGTTCCATGTTTTGGTAGCATTTCTAAATACGACTGTATAATCTTTTTTACAAGACCCTTTGCCCCCTACTACTATTGAAACTGTTTGGGTATCTTTCTTCCACATTGCTCTTGTTTCTGCCTGCAAATCTTGATATTTTATGACTTTGTGTCTCTCTGTATACAAGACACTGTAGTCACTGGGTGTAGTGATTTCAATGATCAATGCTACTTTTGTCTTCTTTCCATGGACCACTATATCTGATTTTCTCGCATCTATCTTTTGGACTGTTTGTAGGTGATCCCATGTGATGTAGACATCATAATTTTCTATGATGTTTTGTGGCTCATGTTTCCAGTGTTTTTCAGCCACTTCAATACCATAATGTATCCACAATTCCCAGAGCAACAGTCTTGCCACATTATTATGCCTTTCAGTATACAGTCCTTTTGCCATTAGTGTGTCACAATCAACAAGGTGTGCAAATGTTTCCAATTCTGTTTTACAAAACTTACATTTATTTATCTGTTTCTCCTAAAATGGACTTTGTAAACTAATGTGTACATAGCCCACTATCTTGGGCCACCAATATTAACCTTTCATCTTTTGGTTTGAATTTGCCTCTATCTAACCATTCCTGCATTCGATCCTGATCAACATGAGGTTCTTCCAGAAGTTTTCAAAACTTGAAACTATATTTATTTATGGATTTTCCACATTTATTGCCATTTCATCTGATCCTTTATCTTATATTCTTTCTTTTGTTTTTGGGCACATTCAGTTGCTGCCTGATTTTTATCTTCTTCTGGTTTGATTTCCATTCCTTGATGCTGATACTCTGCTAGACTAAGCAGGGAAGTCATCTTAGATTTATTCTCCTCATGTTTCAAAACTTTCACTAAGTTGGGGTTTTGTGAGGTCAGCAGATATGTATAGCATCTTCCTGTGGTACATTCTCTTCAATTTCATCCTGTGTCATCTGTTGCTCTGTCATATGGGAACTCACTGGCCTATCACTCCTCAACACTGACTGTGTCAGAGTTGCCACAGTTTTCTGTTCCTTCCCTTGCTGGCCAGCTTTGAGTGAACATTTATACTGTTTTCCTGTGAAAGGCTCAAAATATCTTCATTTGACACCTGACCTGTTGCTTCTCGTTCTACTAGTTTCTCCCTAATTTGGATGTCCATTGCTCTATCCTGCTGTGGTGTTTTCTGAGTTAGATTTTCTACACTGAATCCTTCACTTCACCGGTACTCCATAATGTCAGTTTCTAGTTCTTTAACTTCTCCATTACTGAACAACTTTTCTTCTTTGTCTTCTTATTTATTTGTTTATTTTTGAATTATAGAGTTTTCCATGTCCAGATTCTTTGCCTGTATTTCTCATCAAATATCCTTGGTGCTGCTCTTGTTGTATTGCTTAGTTTTGGTTTCTCCTTTGCATAATTATTACACCATATTAAATCTCTCTCTCTCTTTTTCATGTCCATATTTCTTCTTCACATGTTTCCTGATCTTTCTGTTTCTCTTTTATGGACTGGTTCCGTCATGCTGTGATGCAACCTGTGTTAGACCTTCTATACCAAATCCTTCACATAGCAGGCATTCCATAACTTCAACTTCTGTTTTTTTTTTAACTTCTGCTTTACTAATCTTCTTTTCTGCATTCCCTCTTTGTGATATTATTTTTTTATTGTGAAATGTTTCATATCTGGATGCCTTTTCCTGTTTTTCTCTTTGAATATATTTGGGGCTGCTTTTTTTGTATTGATTAATTTGGCCCTCGACTTTGCACAGATATTGCACCATATCCAATCTCTTTCTTTCCCATGTCCATATTTCTTTTTTCTATGTTTTTCAAAAATCTCTAGATTTTGTTGTTTATATTTTCACACTTCCTCAGATGCTCCTTTTTCCAAACAGATCAAAGTTTCTAGGTCTGTATAATGTTTTTCACAAATCATCATCATCATCTTTCGGCTTTTCCCATTAGGGGTCGCCACAACGGATCATCTCTTTCCATTTCTTCCTATCCTCTGCATCTTGCTCTGTCACACCAACCACCTGCATGTCCTCTCTCACCACGTCCATAAACCTTATCTTAGGCCTTCCTCTTTTCCTCTTACCTGGCAGCTCCAGCCTTAGCATCTTTTTCCCAATATACCCATCATCCCTCCTCAGCACATGTCCAAACGAACGCAATCTCGTCTCTCTTGCTTTGTCTCCAAACTGTCCAACATGAGCTGACCCTGTAATATACTGTTTCCTAATCCTGTCCATCCTAGTCACACCGAGTGCAAATCTTAACGTCTTTAACTCTGCCACATCCAGCTCTGACTCCTGCCTTTTTGTCAATGCCACTGTCTCCAACCCATATAACATAGCTGGTCTCACTACTGTCTTGTAGACCTTCCCTTTCACTCTTACTGGTACCCGTTTGTCACAATTCACTCCTGACACTCTTCTCCCCTCATTCCACCCTGCCTGTACTCTCTTCTTCACCTCTCTTCCACATTCACCATTACTCTGAACTGTTGATCCCAAGTACTTAAACTCGTCCACCTTTGCCAACTCTACTGCCTGCATCCACACCATTCCTCTACACTCCCTCTCATTTACACACATATATTCTGTCTTAGCCCTGCTGACCTTCATTCCTCTGCTCTCTAGAGCATATCTCCACCTCTCCAGAGTCTCCTCAACCTGATTCCTACTCTCACTACAGATCACAATGTCATCTGCAAACATCATAGTCCACGGGGCCTCCTGTCTGATCTCATCTGTCAACCTGTCCATCACCACTCCAAATAAGAAAGGACTCAGAGCTGATCCTTGATGTAATCCCACCTCCACCTTAAACGGATCTGTCACTCCCACTGCAGTCCTCACCACTGTCACACTACCCTCATACATATCCTGTACCACTCTTACATAGTTCTCTGCCACTCCCGACTTCCTCATACAATACCACAACTCTTCTCTAGGCACCCTGTCATATGCTTTCTAAAAAGTCTACAAAGACACAATGCAACTCCTTCTGGCCTTCTCTGTATTTCTCCAGTAACACTCTCAGAGCAAACATCGCATCTGTAGTACTCTACTCTTTCCTGGCATGAAACCATACTACTGATCACTAATCATCACCTCTCTTCTTAACCTAGCTTCTACTACTCTCTCCCATGACTTCAAGCTGTGACTGATCAATTTTATCCCTCTGTAGTTACTGCAGCTTTGCACATCACCCTTATTCTTAAAGATAGGTACCAAAACACTTTTTCTCCACTCCTCAGGCATCCTCTATTAATGACCACAAATTTTTATTTGAAGCGTCCAGCAGTTTCTCTTGTGTAAGTATTTTTCTTTCCTCTAATTTCTGTCTTAATATTTTTTTATATCTTGTGTCTGGAAATTCTGGGCTTTTTGCATAATAGTAACAATACGTAATTTCTTTCTTATCCTCAGCAGTCTACTCTGTTGTCTTTATGCCTCTTGTTTGGCCTATCAGTTTGTATTTTTTGTAGACTGCTACTTCCTTCTAGAACAGGGGACCATCCTCCCCCTGGGGCTGGCCTGGCCCCATTGTAGGAATGTTTAAGTATTTTGAGGATTCAACACTGTCATTTTTTCCAGTCCTCGCACCAGTGTGCCTACCAGGATTGAACACTTTTTTATCCTGGGTCTTGTGCACCCAGCTACAGTGGATATAAAAAGTGTACACACCCCTGTTAAAATGCCAGGTTTTTGTGATATAAAAAAATGAGACCACAATAAATCATTTCAAAGCTTTTCCCACCTTTAATGTGACCTAAAACCTGTACAATTCAATTGAAAAACAAAGAAATCTGTTGGTGGAAAAATAAAAAACGTATGATAAGCTGGTTGCATAGGTCTGCATACCCTTAAACTAATACTTTGTTGAAGCACATTTTGATTTAATTACAGCATTCAGTGTTCTTGGGTACACACCTGCCATCAGTTAAAGAGACTCTGATTAACCCCAAATAAAGTTCAGCTGTCCTAGTAGGATTTTCCTGACATTTACTCAGTTGCCTGCTACAGCAAAAGCCATGGTTCACAGAGACCTTACAAAGCATCAAAGGGATCTCATTGTTGAAAGGTATCAGTCATGAGAAGGGTACTAAACATGTCCACAGCATTGGATATATTATGGAACACAGTGAAGGCAGTCATCAAAAAGTGGAGAAAATATGGGGCAACAGTGACATTGCAAAGAACTGGACATCCATCCAAAATTGATGAAAAGGCAAGATGAAAACTGGTCAGGGAGGCAGCCAAGAGAACTACAACAACACTGAAGGAGCTGCAGGAATTTCTGGCAAGTACTGGTTGTGTACTACATGTGGCAACAATCTCCCGTATTCTCCATATGTCTAGGCTATGGGATAGGGTTGCAAGATGGAAGCCTTTTCTTACACAGAAAAACACCCAGGCCCAGTTAAAATTTGCAAAACAATAAATCAAGTCTCCCAAAAGCATGTGGGAAAATGTGTTATGGTCTGATGAGACCAAAGTTGCACTTTTTGGCCACAATTTTAAAAAGGTACTTTTGGCACAAAAACAACACTTTGCATCACCAAAAGAACACCATCCACACAGTGAAGCATGGTGGTGGCAGTATCATGCTTTGGGGTTGCTTTTCTTCAACTGGAACTGGAACTTTAGTCAAGGTGGAGGGAATTATGAACAGTTCCAAATACCAGTCACTTTTGGCCCAAGACCTTCAGGTGTCTGCTACAAAGCTGAAGATGAAGAGGAAGTTCACCTTTCAACACAGCAATGACCCCCAAGCAGTATGCCCAAATCAAGAAAAGAACGGCTTCACCAGAAGAAAATTCAAGTTTTGGAATGGCCCAGCCAGAGCCCAGACCTAAATCCAATAGAAAATATGTGGGGTGACCTGAACAGGGCTGTGCACAAGAGATGCCCTCATAATCTGATAGATTCAGAGCACTTTTGCAAGGAAAAGTGGGCAAATATTGCCAAGCCAAGATGCGCCATGCTGATAGACTCCTACTCAAGAAGACTGAATCTTCTTCTTCCAAGAAGACTGAATGCTGTAATTAAATCAAAAGGTGCTTCAAAAAAGTATTAGTTTAAGGGTGTGCATACTTCTGCAACCAGCTTATTCTACATTTTTTTTATTTTTTATATTTTTTGCCCTAACAGATTTGTTTGTTTTCCAATTGAATTGTACAGGTTATAGGTCACATTAAAGGTGGGAAAAGTTTTGAAATTTATTGTGTTCTCATTTTTTATATCACAAAAACTGGCATTTTAACAGGGGTGTGTGTACTTTTATATCCACTGTATCTTTTTTATTTTTTGACCTACTTCTTCTGTCCATGATATATGCTATATAAAATACAGTCTATATATCAGTGTTGTCTTGGTGAGATTTTGTGAAAAACAGGGTCCACCTCGTGAAGTTCTCACCAAGACTTGAGGATGAATTCAATTTCACTAATACTACTTTCCTTTGCTTGTTGACTTATCTCTCCATTCGGCTCAGTACAGGTGACTCCATTGACAATGAGTTCTGCACACAATTGTGTATTTATTGCCTTTGAGGTTGTGGACATAGCTAAAGAATGCCTTCTGATTGTCCTTGGCTTGTAGTCCAAATTTGGCTTTGCTAGACACCATTTTTCTTCGGCGTTGTTAGTTTTGTTTGACGAGAGTGCTTTTATCCTGCTAGGTTCTACACCTCCTAATTTTTACCTTGATTTTCTTATTATTATTATAGAGCCTATTGATGATGCGATTCCAACAGGGTGGCTTGTTTTTTCAGTTAGTTCTGTACTTATTCCTGGTGAGTACAGCTGCCTCTATCCAGCTATTAACATGTTGGTGTAGAATTTCTGAAAACAGTTCCGTGTTGGCAACAGTTTATGGGGGCTTAATAGTAGGAATTTAGCTTTGGTGTAGTTCCTGAACATTCCAGGGTTAGCAGGGGTTCTGGGTTTTATTTTTTACTTCAAAGGATACAGTTTTGTGGTCTGACCTTATCAGAGAGGACATGCAGCACTCTTCCATATAAGTGAGAACCAGATCCAGTATGTTTGCACCCTTGTTATCAGCATTTTGACAATCTGGTCCAGAGAGTCTGTGTTTACAAAATCCAGTAATCTCTGTGCCATGTATGTTTGGTGTCTTATATAATTCCCTGCTAATAGTGGGGTGATTACAGTGACCCATGAATATGGTATTGCATTTGATGGTGAATGTTTTCAGTAATCTTAAATATATGTCACGGGTTTCCTGGGGCAGACTGGGGACCTATACCTTATAAGGAAGTGATATGGGATATTGCACAAGGTGATTTGAACATGGAGTAGGTCAATTGCATTGTCTTGTTTGAACAGCCTTGAGATATATTTATTTTTTATGCAAGTCAAGACACTTCCACCATTAATTCCAGTCTGTGTAGTAGCTGTTCTAAATGTCTGGAAGTTATTTTAGCCTTCGACTGCTGGTGTTCTGTCTGCAGCTTTAAACCATGTGTCAATGACTATCCAGATGTCGGCATTCTCTAGGGTGAGGAGAGGTTGTAGGGAGTGGATGTTCTTGTTTGGACTCCCAGCACTGAGCAGCAAAACATTTAGATTTTGATTTGCTTTGTTGGAAGTATTGTCAGTTTGGCATTGTCTAAAAAAGGCACTATTGGCGTGACAGTGTTTTAGCTGATATTCAAATTCCTAGAAGGAAAAAGTGAAGACCATCCCTGGCAAAGCAGCTTGGTCTGTTGAGTATCTCCTTCCATGAGATTGCACTCCCTTAGAATGACACCAGAAACGAAGCCAATTACTAAAATCGGTCCTCTTCCATTCATGTTATTGTATCAACATTGGCAAAGGTAAAATGTCGCTCAATACTAGGTTCACACAAGCCTGGGGCACACATTCCAAGAGCTCCATGATGTCACTCTTTGTTATTGCATCACCATTGGTGAAAGTAAAATGTCGCTCAATACTAGGTTCACACCAGCTTGGGGCACACATTCCAAGAGCTCCATGATGTCTCTCTTCATATATTCTAGGGTGGTATGTCTCAGGTCATTTGCACCCACATGGACTATGATTGAGTCATACTGGTACTTGTGGTCCAATGACCTGAGTGTATGTGTAATGTGGTGGATCCTGGGCCTGATAACCAACTAACTGACTTTCTCCTTACTCAGTCTGGTGAGAGGGACATCATTGTGTTTCATGATGGCATCTCCAACAACCAGAATATTGGATTTCATTGCCTTATGGTCTTAGAAATAGAGGCTGCAGGAGATATGTCTGTATGTGTTGCTTTGTGTGTTGTTTTTTGTGGTTTAGGAATGTTTTGTTTAACTGTCTCAGCATATGAAGGCCGGCCTATGTGTTTGCTTTGTACTGTGTGTGATAGCTGCAATGTGTGAACTACTCACAAACTGACTTGACATTAGGAGTACTTTTATGTAAGATCTTTGTCTTTAGTAAAATTGTATAACCAAGTCTCTCCCATACCTCAACAGTTTGTCTGAGAATTAGCTGATTGTCAGTGAACATGAGGCAATTACTACATTGTCTCAGGATACCTATATTCACCAAGCTGGTAAAGGAGATAGCTGGAAAGTTCAGATCCATGGCAATATACCCATTTTATTGATTAGATGGTTATGGTAAGAATATAAAGTAACGTCAGGAGTATTTGGTTTGCAACTCTGGGGGCATTGTCACAGCACACTAGTTGCCCTGTGTGCCTCAAGGTATTGGTGACATTTTACAGGTGCTTTTACAGGTGAAATGTCAACCCATGGTGCCTGGATCTATACAGGGCACTGCCCAAACACTTGAAGGGAAACTTCTAAAGTAGACCCTAATGATTTATGGATGAAGTATTTATGGGGATATTCTGAAATTAGGTTCGACAGCAGCTACTCAAGCAGTACTTACTGAAAAGAATCGATTGGCTTTTTCAAGAATAATGAAAAGAGGGGAGTCACCTGATTGGCTACTGCCTGATTACGACTAGTGTAATGAAAATAGGGGAGTCACCTGATTGGCTACTGCCTGATTCCTACTAGTGTTGGTCTCGCCACATCACACAGTGCTGAAGGGGATACACTATCCCCTTGTTTCCAGTCGCAAGACTAGAAGCAGGCCACAGGTTCTTTGGTGATCAACAATCTTGTCCCAGATGATGCAGAGGTCATTAGGCTTGTTGTAGATGATCTCATTTTTATCTTTAAGGGTGGATATGAGGAGGCTAGTGAATTTGTAAATTAATTAAATAATAATAGATTTGCTTTACAATTTGAAACATCAGCATGTGGTCAGCAAGTGGTCTTTCTGGATGTATGTTTAAAAGGTACTGTTAGTGAAGGTATAAGTAGTAAAGTACATAGGAAATTTCAAGATAGGAATCATTTCCTTCATGGTACTAGTTTCCATCCATATCATCTTATAAAATACCTTCTGTATGGTGAAATTATTTTGAAAAAATAATTTAATAAAACAGTGGAGATGTTTGTTTCAAGGGGGTATGATGAAGAAGTGAGAAGTTTGTTTTGTAGGGTAAAGGAGGATAGTGCCAAACAAATTGGAAATAGTTTTAGTGGTAATACAACAAATAATATACATGAAAAGAAAAAAATGTATATGATCACCACGTATGATCTGATGAGTGACCAAATAGTTGCAATTATAAAGCAGCACTGGAATTACCTTCTTACATTTAAAGATTTTTGTGAGCTATGTAAATGTCCTATCTTCTCATTCAGGAGAGGAAGGAGTATTATGGATAGGCTTGTGCACAGTAAATTTAAGGTTCCATGTTATGAAATGTGTAGGGTTCCTACATTAAAGGGGACATATCCTTGTGGTAAATGTATTTCATATAAATATGTGGTTCACACTTTTGAGTACATCAGTGGTTATAAATTTAATGTATTGAACAGATTTTGTTGTAATGCAGAACGTATAATTTATGTTTTGAAGTGCCCATGTGATACGTTTTATATAGGGGATTTAAGTGCCCATGTGATACGTTTTATATAGGGGAAAGCAAGAGGGCTTTCAAGCTCTATTTGCAGGAGCATGTTAGCGACATTAAAAATGACAAATTCAAAAGCCCTCTAGCTCAGCATTTTTTACTGTATCATAATGATGATCCTATAGGTCTGCAGGGCGCTATTTTCAAAAAACTGGAGAAATGTGATGGGTTTTTTATGTTAAAAAGAAACTTCTGTATAAAGAAGCTCTTTTTAGTTTGAAATATGGCACTTTAACTCCTGTGGGTATTAATGTAGCTTGCAATTGGAAAGTTTTACTATAATGGGTGATTGATTAATTGTATAATTGTTTAATTGATGGATTGTGATGTTTTTGTTGTTTGTGGTTGTGCATTGATTTTTTTTACTCCATTGAAGGCATTGTAAGCCGAGGTGCCAAAGGATATTAAATAATTTTTCTGGATGCTGGTTTGTCATATTTGCATTTTATCTTTCTTTGTTGATGTCGTATTTGTTGTAGCCTTTTCCTGGTAGATGCGTTGAATAGTAATTAGACAAAACAGAAAGGTCCGACTCAGACAATCACTGGCTAATGAGAAACAGGAGTAAAATATAAGCACACATTCCAATCTGGCACCTATGAAGCAGTTAAGCTATCTGGTGAGCAGCAGTCTCCAGGTGATAATGCCCCTATGCATCTTTTCTCACCAGAAACAAAACAGAGGCACTAATTCCAAGATGGCTACTGAAAGGCAGAATGTGGGCTCTCCAATAAGTGGTGGTCTTGAACTAGATGTTGCAGATTTTAAAAGTAAGATAGAAAACAATGGGTTAATATCCTAAGAGCTGCAGTGTGCAGTAATCAGTAAGATATGAAAGAGGGGGTTACTCAGGGTTTAGCAATCTTAAGGGGACAAGCACTCATTTTAAAAGAGCAAAGCAGATTGTGGGTGGGCACTTATTATTTGGTTCTGTGGAGTACAGTGGGATGGCCAATAAGTTTAATTAGCTGTAGGGGTGTAACTACACAAAATGATAATTTGGTATTTACTGACAATAGCCAATGAGAGAGGAGAGGGAAGGAAATATGTCATCAGATTAACATAAGAGGCAGGTAATCAGAGACATTTGAATTTAAAAACACAACCGCACCAGTGTGGGGAAATTAATTTGTGTGCAGCTCACAAGAGAGAGCTATGGTCTCTTTCCTAGTTTAATTATGCAGTTGAAAGCAGAATACAACTAAAACACAGTATAAAGAAAATGCACTGCAAAATACAAAATAGAAGACAATGAAGTAATACAAATTACAAGAAACAAAAACAAACAAGCCTTTCCCTCATAGCAGTCTATGGCACAGTCTGAGTGAGCTTTTCCAGTAAAGCACTGGCAATTCCTGAGTCCTTACAGATCTTGCAAATTGATATTTTTCAATAATTTTGCATCTTTATTAATAGTTCTGTGAAAGATGCAGTGTTCTATGTAATTGTTGTCAAAGCTGTCCACTATTGTTCTCTTTCTGTTTTACAAAATTTTATATCATCTGCCTACAAAACATAATTTTTATCAAAACTGTCAACTGTTGTTCATTTTCTGCCTATTTGACCTGGATTGTAGATCATTATACCATGACCCCCCCATTAATATTCCAAAACGTGCACGCTGATTGGCCAGCATGCACGTTGTAAATCAACTTATACTAATGAAAAAAGGTCCAGTCGCCCGGACTTTTTCCATCAGTATGAGTCTTTTTTAAAACACTGTCTCACTATGTTGAAGGAGTTTAACATAGCGACACAGGTTTAAAAAAAGCAATGGAGATCTCCGTTGCTTTTTTTAAAGCTGTCTCGCTATGTTAAACTCCTTTAACATAACGACACAGTGTGTAAAAAGCAACAGAGATCTTGCTTTCTCCATTGCTTTTTTTTTAAACCTGTCTCGCTATGTTAAATGGGTTTAACATAGCGAGACAGCTTTAAAATAAGCAACGGAGATCTCCGTTGCTTATGTTAAAGCTGTCTTGCTATGTTAAACCCATTTAACATAGCGAAACAGTTTGTAAAAAGCAACGGAGATCTTGCTTTCTCCGTTGCTTTTTTCAAAACTGTCTCGCTATGTTAAATGGGTTTAACATAGCGAGACAGCTTTAAAATAAGCAACGGAGCCGTTGCTTATTTTAAAGCTGTCTAGCTATGTTAAACCCATTTAACATAGTGAAACAGTAAAAAGCAACGGAGATCTTGCTTTCTCCGTTGCTTTTGCCCACAGCTCTGATGTATTGCGTAGGCATACGCATGCGCAGTACATCAGAACTGCCATGGAATACCAGACACCTGCGGAAGGGCAGCAAGGAGGCATTATACAATAAAGCAAAGCAGATCCACAACCTGGAAGCTGGCTCTGGAAGCCCAGAATAAAAAATTGATGAAATGCAATATGCAATATGCAATATAGTATAGTGTATAGTATTGGCTTTTGAATATTGTTTTAACATTGCATAGTTTTAATATTGCATACTTTTAACACTGTATATTTTTATGGCAATCTGTGTGCACACCAACAATTGATTATTAAGTTTATGCATATACCTTGTTGGACATTGCAGTGAGTTGTGCTTAGTAATGGTTTGCCTGCAAGCAGGTTTTGTACTAGCAAGTAATTTGAAGGGTTAATTAGACCTTCTCTTTTACTAATTGAATTATTGGTCAAGTTTTGACTATGTATATAAAGAACAACCAGCTTGATTTTATTGTATCTTGAAAAAGCTCAGCACCAGGCTGAGCGAAAGCGCTTGAGGAGATTGTTGTTTGTTATTAAAGCAAGAAAGTTTTATGTAAGTTGCAGCCTTTCATTTTCTGCCTTGCGGAAGAAGGAATATCAGCATTTCATCAATTTTTTATTCTGGGCTTCCAGAGCCAGCTTCCAGGTTGTGGATCTGCTTTGCTTTATTGGTGCTTTTCACTTGTTCTAGGCATTATACAATGCCATTATTTCAGAAAAGTAATTATTTTTTTTCTTAAATAATGTCATTGTATAATAGCAATAACCCACTTCTGGGTGTGGGTAATGCTGGGTTTACCCACACCCAGGCATGGGTTATTGCTATAATAACAGCGTTCAAAGAGGTAAATAAATGTAAAATAGAAACATAAATAAAAATGCAAAAGATCACATTGGGCATCATGAGGGGAACAAAATGACATTCATAATCTGGTTATGCTACATGAACCTGCTGGGAATAAACTATGACAGCTACAAGACACTCATCTTTTTGTGGTAATAAAATTACTTTTAATACTTTGTACTTACTCCGAGAGCTAGATACAACAACTGTATTCACTTCCTGTCAGTTGCACTGCTACATTTTTCTAACTCTCTACAAGATCTTTAAATCATGTTCTCTCTGTTACTCACTGCATATGTTTCACGTTTTAAGAATATGCATATGCTGCTCTCTTGTGTTGAATATGTCGTCCCTGTTCTGAAAGAATTAAACAGGAGTGTTTTCATTAAAGCACCCTTTCAGAATCCATTGTTCGTCATGACTAGAATGGTTTACTAGTCCTTTAGTGTTGCTTGTTTTTCATCATGTCATTTCACATTATAAGTACACATTACACTGATATTATTCACAAGTACACATTACACTGATATTATTTACAAAGTGTTTGAGATTGAGCTGGATGGAAGAGATCAGGTTTTCTGCACTCAAGTAGCTATAAACACCAACACAAAATGATATTCTGAAGTGCATTGCCAGATGTATTAAATAGGTGAAATGAGGTCATGAGATTTAGCAAGGCCATTATACACATCACATGTAGGTTCATGCAGTAATTATCCGTTGAATATTTGGAAAATAAAATGAATCCATCCCAAAAGAGTGCTTTTGATTAGTTACATAGCCACTTTTCACTTCTTCCTCCATCTTCTGCATGCAACATTCATTAGCAAAGAAAAAAACTGCAACCAGGACAACAGCTCCTACTAGTGCTATTTTAATGACTAGCCATTTGGGGGTGGGGGAAGCTTTAATTCTGTGTCTTCATTCCTGTCACTGCATTGAAGTGTCTCAGCAAGTCAGATCTGTTGCAAAATTTGGTATGCATGTTTTTCACACATTGCTAGTACATTTCTTTTTCCTAATAAAAATGTGTTCTTTGTAATCTCGTGTTTGTTTTGTTTCACTATAATTCCTTATGGTTTGGATGCTTCTACATATGTAACAGTAAACCTCTAGTCACATGGAATTCTGGCTTAAGACAGTTCTGAACAAGATCAACATTTGATGGATGAATCATTTTATTCCTTTGACTTCTGTTTTTTTACCAAGAGGAAGCACAGTCCGTATCATCAGGCATAGAAAGGCATTATGAATACTACAGATAGAATAGTCTAGAAATAAGCATGATAAAAATGTTAAGCCAGATGGCTAAAAAAGGCAAATTTCATTCAGGGTCATAAAGGCAGGTGCTTTGAGTTAATCTGTGTCAAACGAGTTGATTGCCAAGTAGAGATGTAGTCAGGATTTTTGGATTTGTAGCCAAGTTGCCAGAATATAGTACCCCCCAAAAAAAGTGTAGATATGCCTCAGGCTGTACAGTCTTGTGCAATGTAGTACTGAAAAAAAATACTCCTAAAATGGCAGACTTAAGAAAATAGCAAGATTGTAGGGCATCCTAAAACATCTCAAGTAAGTCCCCCACCCTCTGTTTTCCTGGTGCAGACTTGAAACTGCAACAGACTGCATAGGAACTCACCTTCAAAGTCTTTCATGATTCAAGAAAAAAAAAATGATGGTGCTGAGCATGCTCAGACTGAACAAGTTCAATCCAGCCAACTTGCACAAGGAAGATACTAATCTAGTTTTCTCAATTTTCTTTTTATCAAGGGATATTTCTAAGGTTTAGGCTGACCATTTTTAGTTCCAGTTTGTATCTTTTACTTTTATCTATCCTACCCTGTAAGCATGTTTATACATTTTCAGCAAAGTTGGATAATTTCTCTGCCTAATTTGATATATAACTGTAAATTACCTGGCAGCAATGCAAGAGTGTCTGTTGTAGTTTTGTTTTTTGTTTTTTTGTTTTTTTCTAGCAATTATATACACGTGAAAAAGTCCAATCCTACTTTATCCCAGAAGAACCACTTCTGGCATTCGGTTCTGAAATTATTCACTACTCCACTGTTTATTACCCAGAATACAATTAAAAAATGTTGCGTTTTAATGCAGTACCTCATGGCTTTAAGATTCATGTGCGATATAGTCTAATAGTTAATGGTGCAAAATTCAACACCGTTATCACCATGTGCCTTCTAGAATGTATGGAACTAGTCCTGCAAGCACCTTGCTATAACTAATTTTACTATTACCAGCATTGGTGAAATAATTCATGTATGGGACAGCCTCACAACCTGATTAATGTCCTATAGGCAGTGCAGGTAGGGCTTGAATAAGAGCTGCTAATGAACTTCATCCTGTAGTCCTGAGTTCGAATCTCACAGTCTCTGTTTGCGGTTTGTATGACTGAGCAAACCCCTTAATCAAATGCTTTCAAGTCAACACTCAGAAGATGCATTTATACCAATTGTATTTGCTAGTTAACAAGTGAATAAAATGAAAAAAAATGTCAGTGTGCTGAATATTAGCTTGCATTGCTGATCATATACATTAGTGTGCTCAGAGAAGGAGAGAAAGAGTAAATTATTAATGGCATACATGAAACAAGATATTTTGTAAATCTGGCTGAAGTTTCTATTGTTCTATTGTTCATGCTCGTAGGCCTCAAATGTTTAATTGGTCAAAGAAAGACATGGTCAAAATCAAATAAAGTGTGGAGATTTTGCTCTTTCTTCTGTTTCCTTGTAACATTGATAGGCTAATGTACAAGTTCATGCTAAATACAGAAAGGAAATAGAAAATAAGTTACAAAAAAAGTTTAACTTAAAATTAAAATATATACACTGAATACTCAATGCCAGCCATATAAGAGTATAAGCAAACTTTGTTCATTGGATCCAAAAGCATAGAAAATGAAGGTTCACACCTATGTCATGACAGCACAAATAACTGAGGCAACTCCTAAGAACACTTACACATTTAATGTTACAGCACTATTAATCCTAGATACCAGGAAGATTTACTGTAGAATCCAAGTAACTCACTGCAATATTACTTCAAGTAAGTATTACATTTCATTACATCATATGCATTTTGTTGTGTAACCCAGTTCACTCTTGATCATTGTGGTTTTATGCTTGACTTCAGATATTTTGAATACTATATTTTTCTGCACTAATTGTACATTTTCTCTCCTATAATTACATACTGACTGCATGCCCTGTAATAAACTATGCTAGACCTCAAACACATACAGCAGTTAATAAAGAGGCACTGTTGTGTTGCAAATGTTACTAACTTGGCATGTTTTTTTTTTATATTTTCTTATAGTCCTTTTGTGTTTAATTGATAAAACATCGGCTACTACATCACTAACAGGTTTCTTGTTTGATGAATATTGATACAAGGAAAATTATTTACACAAATTAGAATACTCATTCACATTTCAGGTCCCCAAGAGGGAGAATACTCAGAATAAACTCTCATGGATAATCAGCCATCATAAGTACCTCAAGGAGCATTACTGGAAATCATTAATAAACCCAAGCACTGGAGTTCTGAAGTGCCAAATGCTAACTGATCGATTTGGTACTCTTTAATGGATATGTTCCACATGGTAACTGATCAATATGGTATGTTTTAATGGCTGCATAACAAATGCTAACTGATCAATTTTGTACTCTGTAATGGATAAGTACCAAATGGTAACTGATCGATATGGTACTTTTTAATGGATGCATAACAAATGCTAACTGATCGATTTGGTACTCTTTAATGGATAAGTACCAAATGGTAACTGATCGATATGGTACTTTTTAATGGATGCATAACAAATGCTAACTGATCGATTTGGTACTCTTTAATGGATAAGTACCAAATGGTAACTGATCGATATGGTACTTTTTAATGGATGCATAACAAATGGTAACTGAACGATTTGGTGCTCTTTAATGGATAAGTACCAAATGGTAACTGATCGATATGGTACTTTTTAATGGATGCATAACAAATGGTAACTGAACGATTTGGTGCTCTTTAATGGATAAGTACCAAATGGTAACTGATCGATATGGTACTTTTTAATGGATGCATAACAAATGCTAACTGATCGATTTGGTACTCTTTAATGGATAAGTACCAAATGGTAACTGATCGATATGGTACTTTTTAATGGATGCATAACAAATGGTAACTGAACGATTTGGTGCTCTTTAATGGATAAGTACCAAATGGTAACTGATCGATATGGTACTTTTTAATGGATGCATAACAAATGGTAACTGAACTATTTGGTGCTCTTTAATGGATATGTACCAAATGGTAACTGATCGATATGGTACTTTTTAATGGATGCATAACAAATGCTAACTGATCGATTTGGTACTCTTTAATGGATAAGTACCAAATGGTAACTGATCGATATGGTACTTTTTAATGGATGCATAACAAATGGTAACTGAACGATTTGGTGCTCTTTAATGGATAAGTACCAGATGGTAACTGATCAATTTGATACTCTCTGATGGTTGTGTACCAAACAGTAACTGATCAATATCATACACTCTAATGGATGTGCACCAAATGAAGATGGGAATGATGGCCCTGGACAAGAAGCAGTGAACACAAATTGAGGAGATATGTCAGGTGACCATGCAGAGCCATCACAGAACATGTCTTCAGTACACTGGAGGAAGAGGGAGACACTGGAAATCGCAATTAATGTGCACTAGGAGATATGAAGGTGTATGAGCTAGTTTTCAGAAAATTAAATGCAGATTTATAAATTTTGTAGTAAGTAACATTTTGCTGTATAACGCACAGTTTAATCAATTTTTGAATAATTTTTATGAAGGCTGAAACACTGCTGTGAATTTTGTCTAAAACGGTGATTTCAGAGTCATTGTATAAATTCACATTTCCTGTCTGAAAATTTATTGTAGCACAGAAATATGCAGAGCAGTGGTGCTATTAATGGGTGAGGTCCCATAAATTACACTTTAAGATTTGAGTTAAAAACTGTGAAATTTTTGGAAAAATGTGATAAAATGTTCACTAAATTAAATGCAGACTTGTAACATAAAACATACATAGTATATCATATTGGTTGTTTTCCTATTTCTTTTGAAATCTTGTGAGTTATAACATGTTCAGTTTAGCTATTCTGAAGAAATAAGGGTATTGGTTGAGGTGAAAAGTGCAGTCGTTAGATGGACAGGCACTTTACTTTTTATTGTATTAATTGTTCACGCTTTTCTAGTACTGCAGTTGTGTTTGCAATATATAGCATTCCACTGTCCTGAATAAATATAGTTAATACTGCAGGTAGGGAACTCCAAGAATCCGCATTAGTTTGTAGGGAAGAATATTGGTTTAGAGTTGTGAATTGCATAAGACAGACCAAAGTTGTAAATAAGGTGGGGGCAAGGAGATGGCATTCCTCGGCATAAACTGTTGCAGGACTGGACAACAGGTGCCGAGGTTATCCTGAACAGTTGTTCATATTAAGATTTAGCATTCAGCTCTTTGGTTTAGAAAACAGGTAACCAACTTTTAATGGACTGGAGTATATTGCAGCAGCCAGAATATCATCAGTTTGACGTATATATATAAACACACACAAATGTCTTCTGAAATGGAGAATACTGATATGTGCAGCCTTCTAAACATCGTTCAGTTTTGACTGAGAACTCAAAACAAAACTAGCAGTTATTACTTTCTGCTTTTTACAGGGGGCAAGCCCCCGTGTCACCTACACCCCCTGCTGAGGATTTATACTAAGTTCGAGATCACACAACAGTGGGATAAGGACAAATTCCCTTACCCCACTGTACTGTATTCCTATTCAGAAGACTGCTGGCAGAAACCCCATTAAGTAGAATGTTCGGTCACATAAGCATTTGCTCAAGTGAGTGTTAGCGCTTCCTAATTGTAACCATATATATATATATATATATATATATATATATATATTTTTTTAGTTTATTTACCAGGAAAGTCTGACTTTGGAGCAGCCAATTTTCAGTGGAGGGCAGGGAGAAACACTGCAGATGTGAAGAAAACACACACACGCACCTGAGGGAAGACATGCAGACCCACACAGAAGGTACCCCAGCCAAAAAAAAAAAAAAGTGCCAGTTCCAAATGTTTGTTGTCAGTGTAAGAACAATGTCAGACCTTTCTTTTCTTCTCAGAACAAAAATTACAATCAATTAAATGCAGCAATTAAATCACATGACTAAAAATTCCACCCCTGAAAGCAACCACCAAGCACAGTTTTATTCCAAATTTTGCTTTGGCGCGTAAGAACAAACAATTCTTTCTTCACACAGTTTAAAATCACAATTAAAGCTTAAATGCAGCATTAAATCACGCAGACTAAAAATTCCACCCTCAATCATCAAAATTGCCCCTATTTGCTATAAACTTCCTGATGTCATATTCATAAATTTTTCATAAATGCTTAATAAAGGGTGTAGTGGTGGGTTAGGCCTTTTACATGCATTTGTGTCGTGCAGTACATTATTACCATGAAAAAATATTCAGTTCAGTTTTCTAACAAACAGTTTCAACTGTATAATTGCTTCTTCAGTACTGCCAGCTCCTGCTGGCACAAAGGTCACCCCTTTGTTAAACAAATCAGCCCAGTAAAAGTTAGTTTTGACCAGAGGGGATGGCCACATGAAATTTTACTTGAATATAAAGAACTGATTTGACAACTAAGGAGTAATGCCACAGGACCCCCTGGTTTAAATTAATCCATTACCATAAATAGTATTTTAAAATCAAAAGCTGAATTTGTGTTTTCCTAAGGGCTTGTACATATGGGGGTATTTGTAAGTAGGAATTTTGATGCTTGACTTCAAAAACAGGCAAGATTTGTATGAGTGTAGGTGCTTATATGTGTATAACTTTATATTAGATGTATGCATTGTTTTAAGGATTAATTGAGGGGGTGGAATTTTTAGTCATGTGATTTAATTGCTGTATTTAAACTTAATTGTGATTTTTAAACTGTGTTCTGAAGAGGTTTGACTGAGTTCTTACGAAAGCGCTCAACATTTGGAATAAACTGGTGTTTGGTGACGTTTTTCGCTTCATTTTTATCTTACAACCTATGTGATTTACTTGCACCTGTTAAAAAAAAGGTTTTAAGCAGCTTCTTCCTTAATGATTATGTGCAGTAATAACAAAATAAACCAGAGAGGTCATTGCAGGTTTGGGATTTGATGTAATATGTTTTGGAAGGTAGGCTCCCAATCAAGTGTCAGTTTAATGAACTGATGCATACTTGTATATGTTATAAAGAGAGGGAGGTGATATAAATTTCCTGTAGATGTACACACACACACACATATATATATATATATATATATATATATATATATATATATTATATATTATATATTATGGTAGATATGTGTATATACTTACAGGTAAGTGAGGAAAAGACAAGCAAATATTTGAAGTTTGTAATACTTTTCCAATTGTTGCTGAACCTAATTTCTACCTGTAAATGTACCACCTTCTAAATATGACTGGTAACCATTGTTTGTACTTTAGTTGATTTGTTCACCAGTTTTTGTAATGGTTCCCAATGTTTGTCATCATAATCCCACTGTGTTTCAAAAGGACTGAATGCTTGTGTTTTAGTATAACTCTTTACAACAGGTGTTAAATAAGCTAGAAAGGTAACCTAAACTGTAGAGATCTATATTATCACATCCCCTCACTGCCAAAAAATAGTTTGTTGGAATGTAACTTAAAGTGCTCATTAAAACTTCGTTAAAACGTCTGTTCAATTTAAAGTGCTTGTGAGGTTTGAAGCTTTTTTTGCAAATTTTTTCCTGACTTATCCTTAATTTTTCAGTGTTCCTTTGTTCTGGTGCTAAAAGGCTGCTTTTGTGAAAGATTAATGTCCTTAAATTATAAGGGTGTTAAAAATAGTACTGTTTATTTCTTTCCGAGGATGTATTATTTAAGGTGGTAAGCAAAGTAGCCCCATTACAGAAACTATATTACATAACTTAATTTCTATATTTATTAAGAAACCACTTAGAATGTCAGTGCATTTACTGGTAACAGTGTTCTGTTGCATATAGTTCATCCCATAGTAATGTAAATGGATTTATGCTGAACCTTGAATGCATCTTTTTTTTCCAATTGGTTTACAGAAAACATCCCTAAAGCATACACACAGCAGCTTCATCCAATAGACAGTCTGCATCCACTCAATCCACCCACCTTTTAATTGGGGAAAACTGTGTACAACCTCTGCCGTTGTGCTTTAAATAAGTGCTAGGGGCATCCAGTCTTCTGCATGAATTGTAGTCTGCATAGTGACTAGTCTGACGACAAGTGTTTTACTGTCCTAGTTTGTAAACAGTAGCCTTATAGTCTGTAAGCCCTCCTCCACTGACATCCTGTTGGTCAGCTTTTACTTTTTACTTCCTATCAGACACTGACACTAACTCATACTACTCTTACTCAAGTTATTTCTTTCTCTTATAATTTCTTTACTTCTTCTAGACTTGCTATTCCTATTGTTTACATCCTTCTGGCTTTCTTTAGTGGAACTGCATGCCTTTAAGGACATCACCCTTAGATTCCCCCTTCCTTTCTTATTTATCCTTGCCTGAGACAGCTATTAAACCACTTTCAGCTCTGAGCTAGTATTTGTGAACAGTCAACATTGACTCAGTGCACTAAACTTTCTCTTTAGTGTGTTTTTATTTTGATAGAAAGGTGTCCCTGCAAGCAAATATATACATATATAACAGTGAAGTCTGCAGTTTGAACACCAGTCTGAGGGCTATATTTTTATGTAAATTATAAATATTATGGCAGCCTAAAACAAAAAAATGTCCACTATAACAGCTCCGTTTTCTTAGACCACAGCAGTCCCATTGGTACTCTCCTTGAACTGTGCTCCATCTATTGTTTTTAGCAGTCCACTGCCTCCATTCCTTAAGTTTATTTCTCTTCTTGTGTAGCCACTTTCATTTCTGAGCTGGTATTTTTCCATAGCTGCAATCCTGCCATACTTCTTATCATTGTTTTGCTGATCTGGGGGGGGGAGTTTGAGTAGCCTTTGGACATTGCATTTCAAACTCCATACAAACCTCCTTACATTACACAGTTGTTCAAACAGTCAAGTGCAGTTTTTTACTGTTATCACTGTTGGTTAGGTCATGGTGATATTGGACTAACTCTGCTATTAAAACTGTGTTCTAGAGCAACAAAATAAATGCTTTTATCTATTAACACAGAGGCATTTTAAACTGCATTATTCCTTTTACTTAACTCTCTCCGCAGATTTGTTGTTATTAAAGTTCAGTCACCGGTTGTGTTTCTCTGTCTCTTTGCTGAGTTTTCAACCCACTTTGTTAACACTCAGGCTCAATCCACTCCCCTACTCTACCCTAGTTCCCACCCACCCCCTCTTATTCTACATTTATACTTGTATAGAAACACCCACATATTCCTCAAATCACTATTATCAATTCCCTACAAAAGAAAAACAATCAGTAGAATTACTCCCAATAGTAACACGCACTCTAGTTTATCAACCAAGACTCTCTCTCAAACTGTCTTAATCCTTGCCCCCTATAACTATCAAATTACATCTCTACAACTAACCCAATACCCTTTTAATCCTAACTGACAAAGATAAAACCCACATTAAATAAGATGCCCGTAATTCAGATTATTCTAATATTCCTCCTCACTCTACAAGCCTTTATCACCAGTTATCGAATCCACCTCCTTCAAATACTTAGGACTTCAACCAAACCTCATAAAGAATATCAACGTCTACTGAGCCTGTTTTTCTCCATGACACCCTATTTCTACAAACAAACCATACCTGATTTATCTATATATATTTCAAAGCCAAGCATCTAAATTTATAATCAAATACCAAACCAGGGCCAAAATATAACTGGCCACACTCTTCCCTCTGTAAAATATCAATTCAAAAAATTATCAGAGATATTCACCCCAACCTAGGTCCCACTGTTCATAAAACCCTCACTTCCAACCCCAAAATAAACCATTCACCTAATATATCTTAACAAAGAAAAACAGAACCCAAACTCACTGTTCTAAAAATGAACCTAAGTATCTGCAATAAAATCCATGACATATATGCTTACCTTGCTGCATACACTCCTGATGTAGTCATAGTTACTAAAACCTGGTTAAAAAAAGAAATACAGTATGATGAGACCCCCAATACAATATACTCTGGCATGACAGACGAAACCAGCGTGCAGGTAGTATAGCAATCATCTATAAAAAAAAATCCCTAACCATCACCTTACTTCAAGTTTAGCAATGTTGAACTTCTAATATTAGTCCTAAAAACAGTAGGTAAATTATATGTTTAACACCAATTTATATATCAGAAGGGAAAGCATCCTGCATTGGATATCCCAACAAATAAACCATGAAGCTATAATACTTGGAGATTTAAATATAGACTGGCAACACATAAATCTCACTACCCCAGTTAATCCATAAACTTGTACAAATTCAGGCAATTAATAACGACACCTACTAGAATCAATAAAGCTTCAAGGAAACTCTCAACATTAGACTGGATTTTTACAAACAAACCAGACAAATTGACAAAAGTAACCTGCCTCTTAGCATAATTAACCGGGTCTACTTGACAAGGTCGACAAGCCACAACATCGACAACCAGTTTACCGACACCACATAACCGACAGTTCACAAACACAAAACCTCACATGCCCGACAACGAAATCACTGACACCACATAACCGACAGTTCACAAACACGAAACCTCACATGCCCAACACACCATAATAACGACAATTAACAAACAAAACAAATCCCCTGTCCAAAAAGCACACACACAACACAAGCACACCAAAATCCTTACAAACCCACACTAAACCTCACATACACAACTATCTACAACCTTAACCCAAACCCTAACCCTAAGGTCCGTCACTATCGCACACTTACCTAACCCGCGCTCTAACCCTAACTCACTTAACCCGCCCCTAACCCAAAGACTATCACTACCGCACACTTACTTAACCCATGCCCTAACCCTAACTCACTTAACCCGCCCCTAACCCAAAGACTATCACTACCGCACACTTACCTAACCCGTGCCCTAACCCTAACTCACTTAACCCACCCCTATCCCTACAGACCGTCAATATCGCACACTTACCTTACTCGCACCCTAACGTCCGTCACTAATGCATACTTACACAGCCTTTTCCCATGTCTGTGTTCTCAGCGCCGGTGTTTTCATCCGTCGGTCTTCTCAGTTGTCGATCTTCTGGCTCAGTGTCGGCGTTCTGAGCTGTCGACGTTGTCAGGCGGACCCAATTAACCACATACCTAGATATGCCATTAAATCTTATGATAACCTAGATCAACATATTATCTATAATCAAATACAAAATATAACCAATTTCAGAAAAGACATTTTGAGTGAAACACTAGAACAATATAAGTGGAATGTATTTAGAACAATGCCCCTAGATACTGTTTAATAACATATTCTTACAGACCTTAAATAAGCTAGCACCAGTACTTAATAAGATTAAAGTCCAACCCTGTACCATAGCTGACAAAAGAAACAAAAAAAATCATGGTAAAAAGGGATAAAGCCTGAAAAACTGGTATAAAAATAAAACTCAAAATGCCTTCCAACAATGTAGACATTGTAGAACCCAAATGTCAAACAAGATAAGCAAACATGCTATGCCAACCTACAAGACAAACATAAAAACAACCCAAAACTTTTTTGGTCATCACTAAATAAACTACTCCACATTGGAAAGACCACCAATCCCTCTCCAAAAACAAAAAATACAACAGACTCTATCCCCACATAGTTTAATTCTTACATTATACAATCAATAATATCTCTCTTAGATGCTAAAACGTCTGCACCCTTCTCTCAACTCCTGCCCAGTCTAAAACAAACGCAGCTCTTCAGTTTTAGTCCAGTACCTACCATACTCATAATGAAGCTGCTCCTTAAACTAAAAATTATTTCCTTAGCTGTAGACCAGCTATCATTCATCAGACTACCTAAAAATGGCTTCAGAATTCATATGCTTTCCTGTGTCCATGCTAATTAATAGGTCCAATTCGGAAATATATGTCCTATCACTGTGGTAAAATCCTACATCATACCACTGCATAAAGGTGGCACATCTACAGATTGTAATAACTGTAGATCAATAATGATTCTCTCCCTCCAAAAAAAAAAAAATATTAGAGAAATGCATCTATATACTACTGATGCTATACCCAACCTCAAATAACCTGCTGTCAGAAACTCATTTAGGCCCTAGCACAGCACCGCTAACGCACTACCGCATTTTTCCAATATAATAAACCAACATAGAAACAATGGACTGCTTGTGTCCATCATGTGCTTGTGTCCATCATGTTCTTAGACTCATCAAAGGCGGCATTTGATACGGTTCTCACGCCAACAACTGCTGGTTTAACTCTCTTCAGTAGGATTTTCACAGTACTCCTTGTTGTGGTTTCTTAGTTACCTATTGGGAAGGTGTTAAATGGCAATAAACCTATTCATCCTCTCAACTAGTTATGACAGGTGTCCCTCAGGATTCTAGCCTGGGTCCTCTGCTATTTAATATATTTAATGACCTCCACTCACCATGCTAGTTTAGTTCAGTATGCAGATGACTCAACATTAATATGTGCAGCCTTAACACTAAATAAGTTCCAAGATATTACCTCAAAATCTTTCTCCTGTATAGAAAACTGGCTTACAGAATCAAACCTCCAACTCAACACCAAGAAAACTAAGCTAATGCTTTTTACTTCATAAAGTTGCCAAAATCAAAAGCAATCTTTTACCATTAAGTCAGCAAATAATGCTGTCGTTGAAACTGTAACTCATAGTAAACTTCTTGATGTTATAATAGATGACTGTCTCAAATATGACCAACATATATTGCACACCATTAAATCTCCACACCAGAAACTAGGCTGTCTTCATAGAATCAGTTGATTCCTTACAGATACTGCAAGAAAAACTCTAGCCACCACCTTCTTAATGCCAGATTTCTTATAGGCTGCTCCTAAACTTAAACAATACTCAATACCTGGTGTGGAGATAGCTCACTAAAGCAATTATATAAGTCAGCACTAAAAAATTAAAAGCACTACACCCTCACAAACTCCCCTTGAGTACCTTGTTCCCCATTGGCCCTTTTTTCCAATTATAAAGGAATTCACAATACTGTTCTAGCATGTCCAAAGGTCAGTTGTCAATCTCCTCTCCGGTCCAGCTGGTGAATCTGGGAATCTTGAGGCAATGTTACAACTGCCTCATGTACACAGACAACCCTCTCCTCCTCCCAACAAATTCCAACACATGTGAGAGATGCAACCATATAGCCAAACTGGAGGCTAAGCTCTCTCAACTCAGTACTGGCGTAACCAGTCAGGAGGAGAAGGAAACCATAATCACTGCAATTCCAAACACATAAACACACAAAAACATACTCGGAGGCTCTAAATAAAAATCTGCCTAAGCAGCAGAGACCTCCAAAGCAGACACCCAAGCAACCGCTACCCCAAAACAAAACACGTGCAACACATAGCTCACAAAGCCAGTGTGCCGAACAGTCACAGCCCTTAAGGCTAAACAACACACCTGATACACTTGTAATAGGTGACTCTATCGTCAGGCACACTGACATCCCGCTCACCAGGCTGAACAAGGAGAAGGTCACGGTGAGCTGCCTGTCGGGCACTAGGATCCGCCATATAACACAAGCACTCAGGTCACTCCAAGGCAAGTACAAATATGACTCGGTCATTGTCCATGCTGGTGTGAATGACCTGAGACGTACCTCCCTGGACTACATGAAAAAAGACATAGAGGAGCTCTCTGAGCAGGTAGCCCAGGCCGGTATGACCCTGACCTTGAGTAGGATCTTACCCTCACCAAGAATGATGCCACAATATGAAGACAAGATGATCAGTTTCAACAACTGGCTTAAGTATTGGTGTCATTCAAAGGGGATCCAATGCCTGTCAGCTTGGGATGACATGCTCGACAAGCCACATTCGCTAGGGACGGCCTGCACCTGTCACTCCTGGGCTTTCGGATATTGGCAAAGGCTCTTGCTTCCCCCATAGTGCCTTTTTTAGGCAAGGCTCAAAAGACAAACCCAGCTCCATAGGTATCACAAGGGATAAGAAACTAAGAGTAATGCTACTCAACGTCAGAAGTCTAAGCCTCAAGATGCATGCACTCAAAACTCTCCTTAGCATGGAGAACATCGATATCTGTGCAGTAACAGAAACCTGTTTCAAGGCTTCCGAGAGCACCCCAGCACTACCAGGTTATACCTCATACCATGCTTTTCGGCCCCAAAACTTGGACCGAACCACAAAAGGAGGGGGAGTATCAATATTCGTCAAAGATACCCACACCCCCAGGTTGGTGGCACAGCACGAAGCATCAGAGACTATCCATGTGCAACTAACAGTGGGTAAAACTGCCTTGCAGTTTATAGCCTGCTACAGACCACCCTCCCAAACCCAGGAACCCCACTCGGCCTTCCTGAGAACACTGGAAAATATGAAGGTCTCTCCAAACACCATTATATTGGACGACTTCAACTACCCAAACATAGACTGGGAGCATTACTCTAGCTCCAACACCCTAGCCCAAAGGTTCCTAGAATTTATAAACTCAAATGCTTTGGAACAACTTGTTACCACTCCCACAAGAGGGGAAAACATACTGGACCTGATCATGACCAACATGGGGACTCTATGCTCCAGACCAGAAGTGTATCCCTCACTGGTAAGATCAGACCATAAACTAATCTCACTGGATATTCACATCCCGACCCCATCCCTTGCCCAGAAAACCACAGTGAAAAACTTCTCTAAAGCAAATTTCACACTCCTCAAACCGAGGTGGAATCCTTCAAAGCCCCCGAGCCTGTGGAAAATACGGCCCAGACCGCAGAATCCTTTATAAATGCATTCTATGAACACCTTCAGGAATGCATGGATCATGCAATCCCAAATAAAACCAAGACCCAATCCTCCAAAGGCAGACGTCCTGTCTGGTGGACCCCAGCGATAAACAAACTATACAATAGAAGGAGGAAGCTACTACATGATAGAGCAAAATCCCAAAAAGGGAAGGCATCTCTGATCAGTATTAGCAAAAATCTACAGGCACTCATAAAATCTTCTAAGGCCAGCTCGAGAGAAAAATTGCACAGGACACTAAGGATTATCACAAGGCTTTCTTTAGTTATGTTAGGAACCTGGGTGGGAATTCCCAGATATGCTCAGAATTAGTCCAAAATGATAAAAAAATACATCGAACCCACAGACATTGCCAACATCCTAGCTGACAGGTTCAGCGCAAACTTCTCCCCCCCTCCCCACCAAAAGGGCAAATATCTATCCCAGCAGAGTGCTGCCCCCCTGACATCTCAGATGCTCAGGTAAGAGCCGCCCTCTCCAAAGCAAAAAACACAGCATCAGTGGGACCAGACGGTGTCCCGGGCTGCATCCTACATGAACTCCAAGAAGAGCTAAACCCAAACATAAAACTACTGTTCAATCTCAGCCTTACTACAGGATATGTACCCAAAGAGTGGTGTACAGCAACAGTGGTCCCTCTCCACAAAGGTGGTGTCTCAACGGATCCTGGAAACTATCGCCCCATAAGCCTGACTAGCTTGGTCTGCAAAGCTATGGAAAGGATCATCATGGACCTCATGAATAGAGATATTGGGGACCTACAGACACTGGATCCTACCCAGTTTGGCTTTGTTAAGGGCAGATCCTGCCTCTTAAACCTGGTCAATTTCTTTGAAACCTTCACCAAGGCCATTGACGAGGGGAAGGTGGTCCACACAGCCTACCTGGACCTCGCAAAAGCCTTCGATACAATACCCCACTCGGGCATTATAGATAAGCTCACCAGCTTAAATATAAATCCCTATGTCACTAGATTGGTTGCAAACTGGCTCAAGGACAGAACCCACATGGTTAGAATTGCTGGAGCCATGTCGGACTCCAAACCAGTTACAAGTGGTGTCCCACAAGGCTCAGTCCTGGGACCTCTCTTGTTCGGTATATATTTCTCGGAGGTACAGGCCAACACGGAAGGACTGTGGCTGACCAAGTTCACAGATGACTGCAAACTGGGTGCCATAATCGACTCTCCAGCCGACACAAGCATCCTCCAAAAGGGCCTCATAGAAACAGACAACTGGTGCCAGAGCCATGGCCTCAAGCTAAACGCCAAAAAGTGTATAGTCATCCCCTTTGCCAAAAACAAAGTGCCCACAAATTACCACATAGGTGGTAATCCATTAAGTACAGAAGAAGTAATTGGGGACCTGGGGACCCAAGTTGATAGCAATCTCATTTGACAACCACGTGGCCAAAGTGGTTAGAAAAACATTTTATATAGCCCACCTAGTCATGAAGGGATTCACATCTAGATCAGGGGAGGTCATCGTGCCTCTTTACTCATCCCTCATCAGGCCCATAATTGAGTGCAATGCCCCTTTTGGGATGTACCTTACCAGACACCTGCAGCAACTGGAAAGACCCCAAAAGTACCTCACCAAGAGGATCAAAGGGCTCAAACAGATGCCATATGCTGCCCGGTTAAAGAAACTCCAGCTCTACTCAGTGGCATACCGCCTGTTCAGAGGCGATATGTGCCTGACGTATAAAGCCATGTCCAACCCCGGAATTAATGGACATGCTGCACCTCAGAAAATCCAAATCCCATCGAGCTACGCGCTCGAGAGACTTTAACCTCAGCACTTAAATAAATAGGACATGCTGGAGGGACAGATTCATCACCCAGAGGCTCCCTTCACTCTGGAATAAAATCCCAGTCCAGGTTAGGCAGAGTCCCTCATTGACTCTCTTCAAGATTAATCTTGATGAGTGGATGGGAGATCGTAGGTTTACCCCGGGTATCACTTCTGTGTCACTGTTAGACAGAGGCACAGTATACTAACCTCGAAAAAGGGCATAGAAAAATAAATTTAAAATGGGTGGCGAAAGCCAAACACATTCTGGCTAGGCTTATAAATGCCCTAGGGCAGATAGCCTAGTATGGACCTATGAACCTATAATCTCATATAGATGCACAGATACTGATATAGCTATAAGCAGAAATATATGACTGTATTCACGAATGCTTAGTGGCGCAAATTTTGATATCACAAATATCGATCCCATTCCCTGTGATTCAGAACCAGCTGTGACTAAACAAAGTGTACAGGTAAAATGCACCCTGCCTTACTCACGCTATTCAGTATTTAAAACTGAAACACTATATTTATCACAACAAGATTTAACACTGAAAAGTTTCTTTAAACTTTAATAATTGCAATCTTTTAAGAATTATTGCAATCTGGTGACATTACTTGAAAATGCCAGTTATATGAAAAGAAAATGGTCACATGACTAGCCATACCAATGAACAATTATTTTTGTGTATATGAAATAGGAAGTGCAGTATCATTCAGCTGTGCTAATTGGATGCATCCATATAAATATACAGATTTAAGTCAAAATGACTTCAGTAATTCATAACAACATAATTCCTATTTAAAAATATTAATTTAACCCTGGTTTATGTAATGCACAATACCTCTCTTATCTATATATGTCAACTCTGAAATCACACATGCCCATTCTACAAACTGGATCTTTAATTTTTAAGTGCAACATCCATGTTACCTACATGCTGATGGAGAAATGCAAGTACACCTCTGTCTGTAACGGCATCATGCTGCCTGAATACTTTTCCATGTGAAACGTTTGCTTCACTTCAGTAAGTAAAATGTCATCTTGAAAAAATGATGCAAGTTACAATTCTGTTTTTAAAATTTACATTTTATGTTTCAGGAATAAGGTATGTCTCAGAATCTATGTCTATAGCTGTTTTGGTGTTGTATGATTATGGAGTGAGATAAATGACTTCTTAGGTCTTTTTTTCATCAGTTTTCTTAGTATACACGAGAATGGACATACCAAATGTCCTCCCTCAAATCCCTTGTGAGTGACACAGTTCAACTGTGTCCATTACAGTCTCTTTCCCATGGTGCATTGGTCTACAACCTGCTGATCTCTGAGCTGAGTGCACATCAGCCTCTGACCTCACCTCTCCATTGCTGCACCTAGCCAAAATGTGCCAAGCTGTGGGCACTGGCTGTGAAGGCAGTTGACAACACATTCTGCTGCATGACTGGTATTACTAATCGTAGCATCACTCCATTCATTTACCACATGAATCTCACTGTTCAGAATGGGCATGCACCGCAGGGCAGAGCAGCTGTTTGATACATTCCATATGGACATGCACCGCAGGGCAGAGCAGCTGTTTGATACATTCCATATGGGCATGCACCACAGGGCAGAGAAGCTGTTTGATACATTCCATATGGGCAGGCACCACAGGGCAGAACAGCTGTTTATACATTCCATACAGGCATGCACCACAGGGCAGAGCAGCTGTTTGATGCATTCCATATGGGCATGCACTGCAGTGCAGAGCAGCTGTTTGATACATTCCATATGGGCATGTACCGCAGTGCAGAGCAGCTGTTTGATGCATTCCATACAGGCATGCACCACAGGGCAGAGAAGCTGTTTCATACATTCCATACGGGCATGCACCACAGTGCAGAGCAGCAGTTTGATACATTCCATATGGGCAGTTACCGCAGTGCAGAGCAGCTGTTTGATGCATTCCATATTGGCATGCACCATAGGGCAGAGCAGCTGTTTGATGCAGTCCATATGGGCATGCACCACAGAGCAGAGCAGCTGTTTGATACATTCCATATGGGCATGCACCACAGTGCAGAACAGCTTTTTGATACATTCCATATGAGCATGCACCACAGGGCAGAGCAGCTGTTTATACATTCCATACAGGCATGCACCACAGGGCAGAGCAGCTGTTTGATGCATTCCATATGGGCATGCACCACAGTGCAGAGTAGCTGTTTGATACATTCCATATAGGCATGCACTGCAGTGCAGAGCAGCTGCTTGATACATTCCATATGGGCATGTACCGCAGTGCAGAGCAGCTGTTTGATGCATTCCATACAGGCATGCACCACAGTGCTGATTAGCTGTTTGATACATTCCATATAGGCATGCACCGCACTGCAGAGCAGCTGTTTGATACATTCCATATGGGCATGCACCGCAGTACAGAGCAGCTGTTTGATGCATTCCATATGGGCATGCACGACAGGGCATAGCAACTGTTTGATACATTCCATTTGCCATCTTGATTGCTATCATTTGCTTATTCCATGTAGCTCAGCTGCACAGGGTTCCACTTGGAACCTTTTATACGTGTATGAGTTACTATGACTTTGCAGTTCAACTCAGACACTACTATGCAAAGGCTAGGGAGTAAAGGAAGTGTGAAAACTTTGTGAGAGTGAGTAAGTGAGTTAGTGCCTCACTAAGTGATAGTAGATAGTGGTATTTGAAGTTAGATTATTTGGTTGACATTTCTCTGCTCCTACATTTGGTTTTATTACATGGCCTAAACTGATGCCATCTCCGCAAACATGGGTAGGTGAAAGTCTTGAGAATCTGACACTTTTTTCTGAATATTTTTATATTTCCTGTTCATAGACATTGCAATAGTCTCTCCTGTAGAGAGAAGTCAGATGTCTTTTCTGAATCAGAATGAGAACTGAATAAAGACAGAAGGTGTTCTGTTACTATTTGTTTTGAAATAATTTTCTGTAAAAGGCACTTATAAAACACTCTTCCTTATTGCAATGTCTGATGACTCAAACAGTGACACAATAGTATGTCTTCACCAAACATGCTTCCTTTTCTGCTTTGCTGGCATTACTTATATTTCAGTCACAAATAGAAGTGTAACTAATACAATTACAGTCTCATAAAAATAGCAGAATGCTGTCATAAACTAGAGACACAAGGGCACAAATTTTTATTCCATTTAATTTTGTGAAAATGTATCTTATCTCAGATACAACCCCCCTCCTTCACCACTGTCTAAACTAGCCTAGTTCCTTTTTCATTTACTACAGTCACTCCTGTCACACTGTCATTAATGGCCCCCCCTCCAAAAAAGCACTAAGCATGTAGTCCTCTACATTAGTATCCTGGTATCCCCTTTATTATGCTGTAACCCATGCAATAAAAGTTTTTCTTAAGTAGTTCTGGCACCACATAGATCTGTCAAAAGCATATTTAATGTATATAAATAAATTAAAAAATGTCTGCATGCACAAACCTTAAAACTTACTGCATAAATTAATAATGTTAAGTCGTCAATCTTGCCTTCATTCTTGCTGGATGGGTTTGGAGCCGAACCTTGGCTCCGACTCGGCCTAATACTAAAGCTCGAGAGCTATTTTTACCGGCTCGAGGCTAACCTATGTCCCATAATGCTAGGCGTCATATACCCAGATCTCGTTTGCCGCTTCAGCTACGAGGTTGCGTTTTTCACCGGCTCCAGGTCATATTTTATTATTAATAGCTTTATAGATAGTTTTTCTGTCAGATTTTTTTCCTTTTTTACCTTTTAAGTGTTAGTGAAGTTAGCGACTAGTTTTCCCTCCCCTTTAGTTGCTAAATCCCCCCCTTTTCTCCACCCTTAACGTGGTTGGGCTTCTGACCCTCCCCCTTAGTAGTACAGTTTTCTCTTAGTTGTTCTGTGTGTGTGTGGAATTCTGTCCCTCCGTTTAGTGGTAGTTTCTCTTTTTTCTGCTTATTAAATTTTTTATTATATATTAGTGTAATTTTTACATTAGTATGTTTAAGGATGCTAAGGTATCGGGTTTCAAGAAGTGTGACTCGTGCTGTCAGAAGATGTCTCTGACAGATGGTCACACTTCTTGTGTGTATTGTTTGGGCCCTCTGCACCTGCACGACTCTTATTCCATATGCCTTGCTTTCAGCCCTAGAGTATTGCAGGAGCGCAGAAATAAACTCATTCTTAGAGGCTTGTTAAAGCCTGAAGATTCTCCGGCTAAGACCATGACTGGAAAACCTCCAAAGCCTGCCAAATCGTCGGCTCCATATTCGGAGCCGGCTCTGAGCGGTTCTCTTGCTGCCTCGTCGGTTCCGGCCAGAACCGAGGCACCTAGACCTCAGTCGGCTTCGACTTTAGTGTCGGAGCCGTCCTTGAGCAGAAAGCGCTCCAGGTCTCCATCTCTCGAGTCAGTTAGATTGGCTCTGAAGTCTCGTCTGTTGTCGGAGCGGAGCCATAGATCTCATTCCTCTAGGTCTTCCAGGCTTTCGGACCATGACCTCGAGAGGGTAGTCAGCCAGCTTTTGAAGTCGCAGACACTGGCTCAGTTGCTACATAGCCCGTCTCAACAGACAGGGGCTACCCCTACACCCGCTCAAGTTCCTCCTCCGACTACTCTGCTGATTTCGGAGCCGGAGGTCATCGAGGTGAGTACTGTGGGGGCGTTGGAACCGATCCCTATTTTGTCGGTTCCTTCGTCGGCTCCAATCCTGTCCTTGGCTCCGTCCTTGGTGGGATCCGTGCGCCGAGACTCCCTGGTCGGCTCCGAGGGGGCGAGTGGCATCGGACCCTTGTCCAGCCCCGCTCTCCCTCTCGGAACCTCGGCGCAGGTGAGTTTGGCCCCGACATCGGCCTCGGAGCCGTCCCTCTCAGTGCCAGGGGGAGCTCTCATCTCCTCGGAGTTAGGTCCTTCTTCCCTGCCTGACAGGGGCGCCTTTGAGGTCATGAGGAGCGTGCTGGCTACTATACCAGTGCCATGGTCGGCCTCCTCGGCCCCTCCCTCTACGGTGCCGGCTTCGGCCCCTGCCTACCCTCCCGACCCCAAGCGAGGAGAACCGACACTCCAGGCTGCCCCATTGGGCCTTTCTTCCTCTTCCGAGGCCTCCCCTGATCCTTCGGGGGAGCCCCCTCAGAAGAGGACATGTAAGAGGAAACATGTTGACTTTCCTGAGTCAGTGACATCTGACACCGACCTGGATGATTCGGAAGGTTCCCCAAGGTCTCCCTCTGAGGATGTCTCCTTTTCTGACATCTTAGAGATCCTCAAATAGAGGGGGAACTGGTCTGCCCTTAACTCATCCGAGGACGAGTCGATGTACCTGGGTACGTTCAGTTCTTGCCCTTCCACCTCCTGGGTGTCCCAGCCTTTCGACCCACTTATGGAGGTGGTGGCTCAGAAGGCATGGACGGCTCCAGATACTATGGAACAAACTCCCCGGAGGCCCACTAAATTTATTACTGCCCCGACAGACAAACAGTTTCTCTCTAAGGGTGTCCCCGTGGATGCCATGGTGGTGGCGGCAGCCACTAAGAAGGAGTTGGCTGACCCTTTAGTACCTGTCCATCCTCCTAATAAGGAATCTAGGACTATGGATAGGTATGGCAAGCGGATTTTTTCTTCAGCGACCTTTGCCGTGCGGTCGCTGAACTATTTATGCCATTTCACCCGACTTCAGAGAGACCTTCTCCAGGAACTGGGTGAAACATTGCAGGACCCAGCAGCTGTGGCGTCTCAGGAAAAGATCAACTCCCAGCTGGGGACCCTGAACTCTATCGTTAACTCTTCCATGTGGCTCATCTCTTATGCAGCCGATGGAACGAGTAGAGCCGCAGGTATGGGTGTTGCTCTAAGGAGACATGCCTGGATGCGGCTCTGTAATTTTGCTGACCCCTTCAAGGCGTCCTTCACTAACACCCCCTTTGATGGTGCTGCTCTTTTTGGACCTCAAGTGAAGGATACCTTAACCAGGTGCGAACAAGAAGGCAAGACTCTTTTTGCCATGGGAGCCCATTTTTCCGCCCCTTCTAGACCATATCCTAAGGGTCAGAAGGGCGGGAAAATGTGGTTCCGCAAACCTCAAGGAGTTCTGCCAGACGCACGTGGTGAGCTTCCCTCCAGAGGCAGAGGAGGGAACAACAATAGACGCCGCCGTAGGGGCAGGGGGGGTCCGCAGAATCAGGGTAGCAGAGAATCGTTCTCTGACAAACCCTTTCAGCACCCCCTGAGGAGCTGCCCGACTGTCCACCTTCGGAGGCAGCCGGGGGAAGACTTTCGCTGTACCCAAAAGCCTGGCGCTGTCTTACGCAAGACAGATGGGTACGGTCGATCATATCTGAGGGTTACAAAATCCCCTTTATCCACACCCCGCATCAACCAAAAGGGCCTCTTCCAGACGTTCCACCCGGTCTGAGAGACCAAGCAGCACTAGAAATTTCAAAGCAACTTTTAAAAAGAGACATCCAGCCAGTCCCAGCAGACCAACAAGGGTCCGGAATCTACTCCAAATTCTTTTTGGTACCAAAAAAGACAGGGGACTGGAGACCTATTTTGGATCTCAGCAGACTGAACAATTCGGTTCAAAGAACAAAATTCCGCATGGTCACACTACAGTCCATTCTTCCCTTCTTGGGTCAGGACAATTGGATGTGCTCTATAGACCTTCAGGATGCGTACTACCATATCAAAATGAACAGGCACTACAGGAGGTTTCTCCGCTTCTGGCTGGGAGCCAGTCACTATCAATTCAGAGACCTGCCCTTTGGCCTCACCACAGCCCCCAGGGTGTTTACCAAATGCATGGCAGTGGTTGAGGCTCACCTGAGACGTCGAGGATTCCAGGTGTTTCCATATTTGGATGACTGGCTCCTTACTGCCACCACCAGGCACCAGTTACTTCAAGCCAGAGATTATGCTGTACAAACGTGCAAAGCGCTAGGCATCTCCATAAATTTCGAAAAGTCTGCCTTGTCGCCTTGTCAGCATATTACCTTCATAGGCGCCGTGTTAAACACGGTGAAGTTGTCAGCAAAACTACCTACACAGAGAGTGTCAGACATTTGCAGTCACGTTCAAATCCTACTACAGGAGGACAGAATCCAAGCCAGGCTTGTACTGAAAACGCTGGGTCTAATGGCTGCAACAATCACCTTACTCCCTCTAGCTCGCTTTCATATGCGGATACTACAGTGGATGCTTTTTTCCCAGTGGTCCTTTCAGCAGCGTCCCATGTCGCACAATATTTTCATCACTCGATCATGCAAACGACACCTAGCTTGCTGGATGGTCTCACCTCAGGTGCTTCAAGGCAGACTGGTTGTTCTTCCCCCTCTGGTTGCCACCGTGACAATGGATGCCTCCCTGATCGGCTGGGCATTTTCAGGGCAGGACAGTCCAGGGCACATGGCAACTGTTCGAGTGCTACTTGCACATCAATGTCTTGGAGATGAGAGTGGTGCTGTTGGCATTGCAGGCCCTCCAGAACTCTCTTCCCTCTGGAACGATTGCGATTCAGACAGACAATATGTCCGTAGTATGGTACATCAACAAACAGGGCGGAACCAGGTCCTATCCTCTTTGTCGGGAAGCGCTCAGACTCTGGCAATGGGCGATCTCTTCTCACCGGTTTCTGGTAGCAAAACACATTCCCGGAAAGTCCAATGTTATAGCAGACAGGCTGAGCAGGGACATTCTCATGCCCTACGAGTGGTCTCTCAACCAACTAGTAGTGGATCAAATATTCAGAAGGTGGGGTCAGCCTTGCTGTGACCTTTTCGCAACCCCGCAAAAAAGCAAGTGTCAGGACTTCTTCACCCTCTTCCGGGCATCTCTCCCAGAGACGCTCTAGCCCACGATTGGCCCTGGGGTCTCCTTTATGCCTTTCCCCCTTTTCCCTTAATCACTCAGTTAGTCCAGAAAGCAACTGCCTTGAGATCCAGGATGATCCTCATTGCCCCTTACTGGCCCCGACAAGTCTGGTTTCCGTTCCTACAACGTCACCTACTGGAGCAGCCCTGGCATCTGGACCCATTGCAAGACCTTCTGACCCATCAATCGGGCAGGCTGCACCAATCCCTTTCGTCTCTCAACCTCACAGCTTGGTTGCTCCACTTCCAATCCTAGCCAGGCTTCCCCTAATTTCTCAGTCAGTACGTGAGATTATCCTTGCCTCTCACAAGTCTAACACCAGAAGAATGTACGCTAGCAAAGGGAAACGTTTCTCTGTTTGGGCAAGGAAAAATCAAGTCGACCCCTTCACTGCTCCTGTCCAAACAGTTCTAGATTTTTTAGCGGAACTTTTCCAAAAAGGCTCCTCTTCAGCCACTATCAGAGTCCAGCTGGCGGCTATTGCAAATTTCCACGTTGGCTTGTCAGAATCTAGCATTATGTCCCACAAGCTCTGCAAAGCCTTTCTGAAGGGTACCCTATTACTTAGGCCCCCAGTCAAAGACCCTCCTCCACCGTGGGATCTAAATTTGGTACTGTCATCATTAATTCTGCCTCCTTTTGAGCCTGCTGCCTCCTGCTCATTAAAACTGCTCTCATGGAAAACACTTTTCCTGGTAGCTATTACCTCAGCCAGAAGGGTTTCGGAACTACAAGCACTATCTGTGCTCCCCCCTTATCTTGTTTTTCACAAAGATAGAGTGGCTCTTAGGACTAATCCATCCTTTTTACCTAAGGTTCTATCTGAAAAAAATCTCAATCAGACCATTGATCTCCCAGTTTTCTTTCCAAATTACACTGACAGAGCTGAGAGAAGATTACATTGCTTGGACGTTCACCGGCAGCTACGCTTCTATCTGGATAGAACTAAACTAACGAGAAAATCAGAGCAACTCTTCTTATCTTACTCGGAAGGGAAGCAAGGCCTTCCAGTTTCTAAAGTGACCTTGTCCAGATGGTTGACCTCTCATCACTTTAATATATCAATTGAGGCATAAGGAGCTCCCTACCAAACCTAGAGCTCATTCAACTAGAGCATTAGCTTCCTCAGTTGCTTTTCAAGCGAGGTTACCTATGGATTCTGTTTGTGCAGCGGCCACATGGGCCTCCCCTCATACCTTTATTTCTCATTACAAAGTGGATATTACCTCCAGAAATCGTGCTGATTTTGGTTCCACTGTACTCGAGTCTGTTCCATTGAGCCACCCAGGACTAAGGTGCTACGCACGCTGTCCCATCCAGCAAGAATGAAGGTGAGATTGACAACTTAACATTAAGAAGTTATGTACTCACCATAACGTTCCATGTTAGTTGTCTTCTCGCCTTCTTTCTTGCGTCCCACCCTCCATCCCCCTAGCCTGGAGAGATCTAGAGTATTGGGTGAGACATTCTTTGTCACCAGGATTACCCTTTCACCTAGAGCTCTTGTCCCCTTTTTGGTAGCCCTGGTGAAAGACAGGCTGTGAGGCTCATAGTTGTGTAGAGTCCATAGATTTATCCTTTCTTGTGGTGGGACATGTTTTTGTCCATAGTGTTAGCTATCAAACGAGATCTGGGTATATGATGCCTAGCATTATGGGACATAGGTTAGCCTCGAGCCGGTAAAAATATCTCTCGAGCTTTAGTATTAGGCCGAGTCAGAGCTGAGGTTCGGCTCCGAACCCATCCAGCAAGAAAGAAGGCAAGAAGAAGACAACTAACATGGAACGTTATGGTGAGTACATAACAACTTATTCTTTCACGTTTGAAGATAAGCAACTTCACTTTTGTAGTTCATTTTTTACTAAATAAGATATTGCTGTTGCATTAATAATTTTGTTTCATTATTAGTGATTGTAATGGTTCTGTTCTTAATATAATAAAGTAGATCCAGCAAAACCATCACTATATACCTGCCCTGAAAGCAACAAACATTTTCAATTTGTACAGGTCCATCTAGCACTAATATTCAAGAATATAATGAGAGTATATCTTCACCGCTTTGTTCTTTGTTGCAGTCAAGTACATATTTTGACCTGCATAATGATGACAACAGTCTGTATTCAACTGGCTATAATATAACAGGATTGAAAGATGGATGCCAAGGAATTCGCCTCGAGTGCGAAGCTCGAGAAGTGAATCTTGGCATCCATGTCAAGAACGCACAAAAATTGGTTAGGAAAGGTGAGGCTCGATCAGAACTCTCTGTAGTAGATGGAGTTTGAAAGCCACTGAAGCACTTGGCACGTACTATGGCACAGACGGCATGCAAACATAACTAGAGGAAAGTAAGAGACCATTTTTAAAATCTGGATGTAATTTTCTTAACAATGAAAATATTAGGGAAGATATTCAGGGATGGTTATGAGTGAGGGAACATCGCTTGCATGGGACCTGACCTTCACAGCACTTAGGGGTGTATAACAATTGTTACACACATCTGAAAGCACTGTTATAGTCAGGTTTCAAGCTCCTGAAGTGTTTTACAGGCTTATCTTTTTTCTGATATTGAAGCATAATTGTGGTACTCCATGCACTACAAATGTATTAATGTTATTATTCAAAAAGTGGATGGAATATTATATTTTATATATGCCTCTCTTGTTTTTGATTTCTGGAGATAAAAATAAATAAACCCAAAACCCATATCTTTCTGTGTAGCTGTTTCCACCATATTATGCTTCTGTTCAAAACATACTTAACTTTAGTCACTACTATAAAATATATTCTGTAAAATATAGCTCTCCTAAATAATACCCACATATGTTGGAGGCACTGAAACAAATCCTGGCCTAACTAGAACAAACCTAATACAGACTACTTCTAGAAAACATGTTACTGCATATTGCAGCACCAGAATATCTAAACCATACACACTTGAAAGAGATTGTATCATCAGCGCAAAAATATCTTGTCAGGGCTTAAACAATATAGCATTTTAGTACACTAACTTTTATGGGCAGAGTTTGCAAACAAAATATCGGCTCTGTCTCTCCCTCAAGATGTTCTAGACTTTTAAATCCGCATGTCATCCCTGGGATGCCTCTCTGAAAGCAGATGGGACTGTTCAAAACATAAAAAGTTATTATTCCCTGTATTCACAAGCTGGGTGCTGTCATCATTTCCCCTAGTTATGTGGACATCCTCCAAGAGGGTCTCACTCAAACAAATGACTGGTGCCAGAAAAATGACCTCAAACTGAATGCCAAAAAAATGCATCATCATCATCCCTTTTGTGGGGAATGATGTCCCCACAAATGATCACATTGGTAATAAGGCGCTAAGCACACAATCAGTCATAAGGGACTTGGGCACCCAGGTTGATAGTAAACTGACTTTTGACCACCAATTTGCCTCCAATGTACGGAAAGCTTTCTACATAACCCACCTCATAAGTAAGGCTATCTCATCCAGAGACAAGGTTGTCATAACATCCCTGTATTCTTCCCTTATAAGACTGATTATTGAATACAGTGCTCCTTTCGGCATGTACCTCACAAAGCACATGCAGCAGTTGGAGAGACCACAGAAGTTCCTCACCAGGAGAATCCAGGGCCTCAAACATCTACCCTACACAGATAGGCTAAAATCCCTGTCCCCCTAATCAGTCTCCTACAGACTCCTCAGAGGTGACCTTAGTCTGGCATACAAAGCAATCTCAGATCCTGCTCTGATGGGACTGCTGCATATCCACAAGTCAAGCTCCACTCAAGTAACCTGCACGTGTGACCTCAATCTGGTCTGTGACATCAGTAGGACTTGTTGGCGGGACAGATTTGTGTCCCAGAGACTCCCCCTTTTGTGGAATAGACTCCCACTCAACGTAAAGCAGAGTACCTCATTAATCCTTTTTAAGCACAACTTGGATAACTGGCTGGGGCACAGAAAACACACCCCTGGGATTCCACCTGTGGCCCTGCTTGATAGGATGCTGACTTACTGGAATGTGGGCTAAATTCTTGGCTAGGCTTGTAAGGGCCTTAGGGCCAATAGCCTAGGAACATTCTATAATCCTAGGAATACAGTGCAAGCAGCTGGGTTTCAGTTAGCAGCTTAAGGCATCTGTAATAGCACTTCCGGAAGAGAAAGGAATGAGATCCTGTCACTGCGCCACCCATTCTTGTGGGTAGGGAAGCAGCTGGTGATTGCCACTTGGATGACAGCTGGGAGGAACACTGTGTGTTACATCTGTGGGCACAGGCCTACAGTGCACGCTTTGCATTACAGTAGCAGCACACAACATGGGGAACAGACCTACAGAGCACACATTGCATTACAGTAGCAGCACACAACATAGGGCACAGGCCTACAGAGCATGCATTGCCATTACTGTAGCAGCACACAACATGTGGTACAGGCCTACAGAGCATGCATTGCCATTACAGTAGCAGCACACAACATGGGGCACAGGCCTACAGAGCATGCATTGCATTACAGTAGCAGCACACAACATGGGGCACAGGCGTACAGAGCATGCATTGCCATTACAGTAGCAGCACACAACATGGGATACAGGCCTACAGATAGGGTTACCAGAAGTCCAGCAAAAGGAGGACATGTCCTCCTTTTCAGCATTGTGTCCTTCATCTGGCAGACATTGCCTAAAAGGCAAAAATGTCTAGCTGTCAAAAATATCTTTTTTCCTGTCTGGACTGTTTTAAAAATAGACAAGACTGAGAAGACCGAAGGCATCTATGCAGATGCCCAGACGTCATTGTGGTGTAACTGCAAGAAGCAGGAACCTGATGGGACTGCGAAGTCAGTAGTCTGTCACGTAATCTGTCTGTTACGTGGCTGCTGATTAGTCCTGTTACTCTCACATTCTCTTCCTGTGCTTTAGTTGCAAGGGAGAAAGTCAGAGAGTGGAGAAACAGGGGTTGACCATCATATTAGTGTTCAAGGTAAGTACTTTTTTTTTCCTGGCAGGATCAACCAGATTATACTAATACTAAGTATGTTTTAAGGGCCGTTGATGACTTTTTTTTTTATATATGTATTATAACCTGGCACCGCGGTGGTGGTGCTGCGGTAGCATTGTCGCCTTATAGTAAGACCTGTCCGGTTCAATTCTCAGCTAGAGCGTCTTCTGCGTGGAGACATGCGTGAATGGGCGTACCTTCGTTGAAGGTTGTGCATCAGGGCTGGTAACTCAGCACATAAAAATCAACTACCAATCATTAGCGGACTGGAGTTCTGCTGTGGCAACCCCTAACCGGGAAAAGCCGAAAGACACAGACAGATTATAACCTGGCAGGGTTAACCAGATACTGGGGATACAATGTGTTTTGGGGGGCTGCTGATTTTCTTTTTTTAATACACTAGCAGGGTCAACCAGATTCCTGTGGTCTGCGTGTTTTTTGGGGCTGTTGATGACTTTCTTTCATACCTCTCAACCTCTTAGTCAAGAAATCTGGAGAAAGCCATAAATAATGGAGGGACAAAGGACCGAAAGTAGGGACAATTTTTAAATATCGCTCTTGCAAATTTAAAAAGTTAATATTATAACAGATCTTGCATTAACATAAATTTTCTGAAGGTTATGAAATCTGAAACTCAAACGTCTTGCATTATTTTCTGACTTTAATCTTCAATGCTTTGCCAGAAAACACAATTTTATGAGAAACGGACCTAAATATGAGGCAAAAATCTGTACAGTTGAGAGAGATACTTTTCTTTTTTGAATATAATCTGGCAGAATTAACCAGATACAGGGAGGGAATGTGTTTTGGGGACCATTGATGATTTGCTTTTTTTAACATAATGCACTGGCAGGGTCAACCAGATGCTAGTGGTCTGTATATTTTGGGGGCTGTTGATGACTTTTTTTTGTAAGATCAGGCGCACATTTCTGGCTATGTGATGTGAAAGAAGTACAGTACCGTAACTCTGGTGTTTTATTTTCATTAGTTTAAACCTTGTAGGCTCAAAGCAGGTTCTCTGGGTAGTCATTTGGAATGCATTATGTCCAGGAATGCAAAAGAAAAATGCATAGATTTTAAGCAGCTCTGAATAAGTGGCTTCATTTGCACAACTTTGAAAGTATGAATGCCTATGTGTTAATGGAATGACTGCAATTCTGCCTTGTTTTGCAAAAGTAATGTGCATTTGAGTGAAGTAAGATCGACCACAAACTCTGAACTCGATTATTGTTTATGTGAAAAAAAAGAATACTTACCTTGATGACAATGTCGTCTTTTTGTTTTTAATATTGCAAGATCAAATCAGATACTGTGGGTGGGGTAGGCAGTGGAGATTGAAGCTATATGTGAAAGAAACAACTGGTCCTGCTGTTTACTGTTGTAATTCCAGACTTACAAAACTGGAATACTTTTCTAGCCATACTTTAAAATGACTGTAAAATAATTAGCAAGTTTGAATAGTTCTTAATTTATGTTATTGTATATCTGTTCATGTCTATACTGAATGTTTGTTAAAAAATGTTTTTAATATGTTGGAGTTCTTCTCCCTGGACCTATGCTGAAAAGTTTTTTTTTTTCGACTAAAGCCAGATGCATAACTTGGGTAAACAAAAGTAAAATAAAATGAAATGTGTATTTGGCTGGGACACACAAGTTGTGACTAATGTTTCTGTCAACAAAATGGAAGTAATGCAAATATGTAACCCAACTATTACTATTATTTCTACTTTAATGCTGGCGGGGTAAAAAGCAGCTACTTTTAGTTAGGCAGTGGGGGTGTTGGTGAATGAAATGAGTTGACTGGCCTTGCTGTTTACTGTTGTAATTGTGGCTTTGCAAAATGAATGTGTATTTGGGTAAAGTCAGCTGTCATACAAGCCTGCAACTACCATTTGTGTGCACAAAGTAAATTAATGAATCATCGCTATTTTCATTTTAATCCTGGCAGGGTCAAAGGTCAAAGCAGATAGTTTAGGTCGGCAATTGATATGATGGCTGTTTGTGGATGAAATGTTTGGTACTGTAGCCTTGGTGTAATAATTCTGCTTCTGCAAGACTGCTGTGCATTTGAGCGTAGTGAAATGGGGCGAGTAGACGCACTGACCTTTGGCTAATGTATATGTGAAAGTAATACAGTAATGTAAATGATGTCTTTTTTTTTTTGTACACCAAACGGTAGCTACCACAGGTATGAATCAGGTAAATACTATGCATTGTTGAAGTGCGAGGTTTATACTACATACTGCTGCAAAGTGTATTTTACCTGGGCTTAGCATCCTGACCCTGGCCTGCTTTTGTGTAAAAGTGTTCTTTTAATGTACTTTATACTATATCTGTGTCCCACCTCTCTGTTTAACACAAGCCTACCATAGCATGTGCTGTAAATAATTTCAGTTTATATATGTAGCAAGTCTGCCAGAGTTTGTGTTACAAATAATTGCCTGTAAATATTTGCTTTTCCTTTCATGTTAATTTCAGCATTGCTGCTGGCAGGTTTCTGCTCGTTTTATACTACTGAAGTTGTATCTGTGTTTTACTGCTGTAGTTCGTATTAGTCTGCAGTTAGATTCTCATTGTTTTGTAACTACTCTTCCACTCATTTAAATGGTTTTCAGTCTTCCTTTATATGAATTCTATTAAAATCATCATTTAGAATCCTGCTATTTATTATTGTACAACTCACTCTTTAAGAGCCTAGGTCATCATGTCAGACATTTTAAGACTACAAATGAGGAAAGTTCCTCATAGTGACGTATACTTGAGATGTATTATACTGCAAGCCTTCCAGCTAAAGATTTTAGCAGTTGTTACCCATGTTGTGTTTTGCTCCATATTTTGAGACGCAATGAAGCGTTGTTCCACTTTGGAAAAATGGGGGTTGGTAGCTACGAATGATCTCACTGAACATAGTTTATAAAGTCGTACTACAGTATAAATTATCGTATGTAATTTTTGGAAGATTTTATTACTGTAACTAATATAAAATGTTATAATTTACCTTACAGTCTCTTTAAAATATGTAATTTTGAGCACTACAGTGAGCTAGATCCTTAGATATGTGGTGCATGATGATGTTGTGAGCCAGAGCACAAAAGGAACCATATCCTTTCTAGAAGGCAGCTTGAATAAACCCTGTAATGAAATCTAGAAACACAGCCATAGTGTTGCTTAGAAAGCAGTCTGACAGGTGTCAGGCTATTATGGGAGGGGTGTTGGTCATGATGAGATTTACTTATCCATGCAAAGGTTTGGTTAGGACTATGTAGCCCAAATAACCAGGTGTAATGACCAGATGTGGGCAGAACTCACCATAAACTTTGCCATGGATCATTGCTTAATTTTAAAACTTTTTCTACAGCATTTAGTAGCTTATCAACTAGAATTGGACGATAAAGTAAATGTCATCCAGCAGTGGCACTAACAAGAGGAAATGCAAATTCTCGGACCACATGAAAACGAAGTATCTGCGTTTTGGTGAAGGACATACCAAAACAGAAGCAACATGTTTGGTTTGTGATTCTTACATGTCCATTGCAAACAAGGGTACCACAGATTTAGACTGACATGTTACCAGTGAAAAACACAGAAACATGGTAAAGACATCTGCAAAAATCACGTAATTTTTTCAACTGAAATATTCAACAGAATCTGTGAAGACACATGCTGCTGAAGCAAAATTAGCGTTTCACAGTGTCGCTTACCATCAGTCATATAAATCTATGGATTTCACTGCTGGTCTAATGCATAGGCTGTTTGGTGACTCCAAAACTGCTAAAAATATTACGTGTGCCAGGACAAAAATGAGGCAATTATTAACAATGTCATTGGTCGTCACACTGGTATGGAACTAATAAAGTCATTAAATGGCATTAACTGCTTTGGAATTGCAACAGATGCCAGTAACCATAGTGTAGAGAAATTATTCCCAATAATCATTCAGTATTTTAATTGGAAAGCTGGTGGAACTCAGACTAGATTACTTGCACAAGACAGCATGCCAAATGAAGCATCTGAAATGGTTTGTAATTACCTGCTGGAAACCCTTGAGAAATACAGTCTGTCGCCAAAATGCTTTGTGTTTGCAGGAGCCAATGCAGACATGAACTTTGGGGGCATCAACAGGAAAGAAGGCAAGAATGCTTTTTCACAGTTGAAAATGAGCCTTAAGAAGCCATTGGTGGGCCATGGATGTCCAGCCCATGTTCTTCACAACTGTATTAGACTTAGTGCAGAATTAATGGCAGTTGATGTTGAAGCAATTGTGCTGAAGTTGTTTAACTATTTTTCTGTGTATACTGCTCGCACGGAGGCTGTAAAAGATTTCTGTGAATTTGTTGATGTTAACTAGCAGCAGTTGCTATACCACAGCAAAACCAGATGGCTCGCCCTATTTCCAGCAGTTGAGAAGCTGTTGCAGTTACTCCCCGTGCTGAAAGCATACTTTCAGAGCATAAATCAGCTACCGGTGCTGATAAAGAATTTTTTCAAGCACAGTTTTTCAGTAGTATATTTGTGTTTTTTGCATTCACTGATGTCAGTATTTTAGGTGAAAATTGCAGCTATTGAAAGGGAAGGAACATCGGAGGTTTGTAGCATCATACAGTAGACAAAGCAAACACTGCTAAGCAGATGGAGTGAAACATTTATCTCCCTGAAAGTGAGAGAACTTCTGAAACAACTGTGTGAAGACTGCCAAGATGAAGAATGCAAGACATTCATGACATAGGTACAGTCCGTGTACCAAAGGCGCAATGATTATGTGGAAAAGTGGATGACACCCATCGATGAATTTCAGTGCTTTTGTTGGATGTTTTTAAACAAAGTGAAAGATGGTATGTTCGATGATCTGTTGCCATGCGTACAGTATATGAGCAAAAAGGGTATTGTTGTAGATGATGTACAGTTGTTTGACCAGTACTGCAACTTGAAACCATCCGTAGGACAGAAAAATGTTTTTTTGATAGTTTCCTTGACCAGTGGTGTTCATACTTTCAAAGTTGTGCAAATGAAGCCACTTATTCAGAGCTACTGAAAATCTATGCATTTTTCTTTTGCATTCCTGGGCACAATGCCAACATCGAAAGAGCATTTTCCTTGATCAACGCACAGTGGATACAAGAAAGAAAGACTGTCTGTTGACTCTGTCAGAGGAATTCATCTTACAAAGTACAATTTTAAGAACGTTTCTTGTCTGGAGTTCCACACCTATGTTGCAGAGAATAATGAATTGCTGTGAAAAGTCACCTTGTCTGAGAAATATACTATAACTTTTAAATTTGATGACTCGTTTTGTGACCTGTCAAATTAGTTGTTTTTAAAGTTTTCATTGTAACACACAGTCCAATTGTAGCTATCCCTGCTGTGTGTGGTTACATGATGTGGTTGTCATCGAGTTCAGAGATCACTGCAAATCCATACTGTATCTTAGATCAGGATCATTATTAGGCAGGCATATTTTTGTAGAACAGAAGATGGTTTATTAACTGAAAGAAAGTCAGCTAGAGGTTTATGGAGTCCTTTCATTTTAATTTCTATATTTCAGGGCATGCGCAGCGAGCACTTTGGTTTTAAATTAGTAAGACAAGGATGTGAAAGCCTATGGGTGCAGTATAATGTGGAGATTTGCATGTTCTCTGGTATTAACCTTCTGTATTTATGAGCAGTAAACTCCTAGCAGTACCATTACATGAAGAAGAAAGCAAAATGCCTCCGCTCTTGAGTATTTTATAGATCTGAACCTCTTCAGTAGTAGATTTGTTATATTTTCCATAAAACTATTTAGTGGTGAATTGGTTATTTTCTCCATTAACCTGCTCGGTAATAAATTGGTCATTTTGTCCTTGAAGCAGACTACCAGCTTAATGTAATTGCACATTGAAATGTTATTGTACAGCAGTCCAGGTGCCCCCTGTGTCAGTAAGGAATTATTTGTAGCAGCACTACACTGTCTTTCATGAGCAGAACAGGACACATTCTCCTTTGTCCTCCTTTATCATGGCTTTGTCCTCCTTTGAGTTCATTGGTATCTGGTATCCCTACCTACAGAGCACACATTGCCATTACAGTAGAGTATACAACACAGCTCAAACAGCCACTGAAGGGAAGGGGGGGTGTGCCTTTAGGGAGGGGAGGATAGGCCCTCTTATGAGATTGCCAAATTGGCCTGCCCCCCTATCACAAGACTTTGGCTGTCGTAGCAAAGAATGGGCTGATTGACATTCCCAAATGGCTGGAGGCCTCTTGCATCACCCAGGAATGTTGGGTGCTGTCTTTTTGTAATAGTAGAATTATGTTTATCTATTGATCTAGCTGTATAAAACCTTATTTAACATAAATGCACATGATTGAAATCTTAAGATTATTTAACTTAATAGTTTACATTTTTAACTTACTATTATACAATTGATTTCATTTTCATTGATATACAATAGGATTATAATATGACTTAATAGCTTGTATTTTGGTGGCGCTATCAATTTATATTTAATTTTATTTTTGTTTAAATAAGTTAATCTTAACTACGTTTTGGTTTTAGCTATGGAAAATTCTTTTTTCAAATCCATCGATGTAGTTATTGCTATATAACTAAGATAACACTTGCATTCATATACATTTCGATATATCTTCTTGTTTATATTTCATTATTTACTGTTCACATGATTATGGAATGCTTGATGCTCTTGTTTAATTTTTTACATACTTTTTTATATATTCTAATTGAATTATCCTTGACTGTAGTCAACTGTTTGGTTATTTGGATATTTAAATTGTATGGCAAACACTGTTGGTTAGATTAACTAAAGAAGTTGATTTAGTGGAGCTGGTATTTGTCCTGTACCACTGGAAAAATAATTTATTTATTTCAGTTATCTTTTTTTTTTTTTTTTTTGTGCTGGTGCATTTGTTTTTCTTGTGCAGGTGGGAGGGACATCAGGTTAGGTACTACAGAGGTGGGAGGGACATCAGGCTAGGTCCTATAGGGAAGTAAAAAGAAAATGAATATATATAGCTAGTACCTATGCAGTCGATAATCATATTAGAGAGCTTTACCTCTCTTTACAGGACAGAGTGGAAAATTTAAAAATTGTCAAGTATCATTGTTCAGGTTGGGTTGAAATAATCAAGAATACAATGGTGCTTTGGTAAACCAGGACTATTTTTTTCTACTTTGGCTGTTGACTGCTTTTCATGTTGACTTGCTGTGCATGTGCAGACCAGTATATTGCTATAGCACGAGGTGAGAAGTAACATTTACCAGTGGCCTTCTCAAAAAAGTACAGTTGTCCAAAAGTCATTATGGTTGTTATACTGTTGTGGTGACTTACGTGCCAAAGATCTAATGCTGAACTCGGATTTACTATTCATCCACATAAATTTGGGGAGGACATTTTTATTTTCAACATTTAAATGCTGTAACAATAAAGTGAGTATTAACTACTAAAGTTAAACAGCAGTCATTTGGTACATTAAAATGTTGTGTTATTCAAACTGGGCATACTTTTAAATCGCAATAATTTACTGCATCAAAATGTTTTGTTATTCCAGATCTACAGTTTCTTATCATTAGAAACAGCAGTTGAAGGTTCATATATATTACAGCAATAAATACACAGATCTTTAGTGGTAAAAAGTATTTACTAACAGCTAAATTGTAACTATTTTATTGCATTATAGTGTTAATCAGCAGTCCTTGTGCGTATTACAATTGCGCCGTTACTTCAAGTGCGCATACTATTAGAAGGATTATGTGAAATCTGAACATTTGAAACATTCTTCTGTTTTTCCCTACCTTATGTATCAGTTTGAGTCATACTTTTTTGCAAACTGTTGACATAAAGATAAACAATTATCTGGGAATGAACTTTGTAGATACTTTAGCTTGAACAGACTCTTAGACACCTGATAATTTAAGATAACAGCACAATTATTCATCCTGCAGGTAGTTGTAGATCCACTGTAATTTTACATAAATTTATATGTGCATTTAACTAGGCCAGCCATGTTATTCTTTAGGTAAACATAATGAACAGGTCTGAATCCCTTACTAATGCTTGTTGATGAGAATGTTATGATACGTTATCTAAAAGTGAATCAACATTTTCTCGTACAATTTTTCTCAGTACCCTGGATTCTGTTGATTACTAACAATTCAACCCAGACACCTGTGTAACTTACTGTGACTGGTACCAGATGAATTACTGCAACACTTTAACAATACAATGATTTATATGTAAACAGCTGTTGAAGATATTGCCTTTTTTGTTTTAGATGTAACTGATTCATATTATCAGAATTTAGTTATTAGCCATTTTGGCCAGAGGAGTGGTATCTTCAGAGAAGCTGTCATTTATAATTTAGTTTTTAGCAAATGTTTGTTACCATGGTGTAGGGCATTGTTCAACTCTGACCAGTTTCGTGCTCACTAGCCACAAAGTCACTCAGACATTTTCGCTGTTGTATTTTGAGTTTAGTACTAGAATAGCCCGAGGACAAGATTACTAGATTATATGCACATAGGATGCCTCGAAGGCTGGGTAAATCATCTGAGAGAGGCCTAGTAAAGAGGTAAAAACAGAAAAGTATCTGCAGTGTGTATCCTTACAGAACCCTTCCCAGCACATATACTATAAAGTATTAATTTCCGTCTCAAGAGGACATTGATTTAGGTATACTCTGAGACTTTTGTTGGATTAATACAC